>NW_026691010.1:0-25682 GCF_020826845.1 Diceros bicornis minor | reverse complement strand
CTGGCTCGGCTTGCCTGCTTTCTCCAAAGGAGCTGGCCGACCAGCCGAACCTGGCACCTGGGCCAGGCTCCTTCCAAGGGGACGAGTTCCAGAGGATAGAGCCCTGGGGGCGGCTGCCAAGTCTCCTGGGGCGTGTGCTGGGCCCCCGTCAGAGGACGAAGCAGCCTGGTAAACGGTGTGCCGGGCCTGAGATCTGGAGGCCTCCCACAGCCGGGTCCCTGTCCTGCCCAGGCCCCCCGAGGGAGGACGATGGTCGGGCAGTGGCGAGCGGGGTGGGGCTGGCGCCGAGCCTGCCCTTGGATGCCCCGGGGAAGGGCGCCGGGGGATGGGCTGCCCCTGGCCAGGTCTGAGGGACCGACCCAGCTCGGGGCTGTCGGGGGCAGAGAGAGAACCCCCCTCCGCCCTTTCCCTTCAGGTTCTTAGGGCTGGCCAAATCCTTCCCAAGACAGCTTGTCTGGAGAAAATCAGACCCAGCTGAAGAACATGTGTCCATGGGGGAAACCCGGGAAACTGAGTCTCCCCACACAATAGCAGAGATTCTCATCTTGCATCCTCTCCTGAGCTAATGACAAAGGTGGATGTCCCGGGTGGGTGGGCCTGTGGAATGGGAGAGGGGAGGAAGTCTATTGTCATGCAGAGGGACATGGAAAGACTTGTCTGAAGCTTATCCCCTGCACTGGGGTCAGGTCGGGAAGGGACGGCACAGAGGTGAGCAGGAACCAACCGGCCTCTCTGTGGTGGGGCTGGCCCCGGGGCAGGCGTGGGGGTGATGGCTGGAAGTGGGATGGCGCGTGAGTTGGCACCAGCCAGCGGTGGAGGCAGAGACTCAGAGGTCAGGGATCTCTCTCTCTGTCTCTGTCTCTGTCTCTCTCCCTCAGGGAGCTGAGGAGAGTAAGGTGGCGCCCCCTGCCCACCTCGCCTACCTCTCCATGGGCCCTTCTTTCTCTGGCCGCTCCGGGAGCCCTGCGGGCTTGGGTTCAAGCCCCCACACACCGCACAGGCCAAGGGCGCATGCGCGACCACCGGGGCCTAGGGCTGGCCTCGGGGGGGGGGTCCTCAGTGAAGGCCCCGCCCTCCCTCCAGGCTCTGACCCAGCTGCAGCTCTTCCATCGCCGCCCTTCTGGACTCGGCTTCAGCTGTCTCCCTCCCCTCCCCCACTCCCACTCAGCTTGCAGGCCGCTTCCCTGCCTTGAAAGCATGGCTCTGGCCCTGAGGGCCACAGACCTACTGGGCTTCAAGCTCAAGGCTCTGCCTGGGCCTGCTGCTTCGGCCAGGGGCTCATTTTTTCCTGGAAAGACAAAGCCATGGCCTCACCCCACGCCTGCACTTTGCCACGGCAGGCAGCCCAGATGTAGGAAAGGCTCTGTGGAGTCAGAAGTGCCGAGACAGGCAGATGGCACCAGAGGGTTTGGGGGCCAGGGCGCAACTGGGCTAGCCCCTCCTCCCGGGAGTCGGGGAGGCCCGGCCTTCCTAGTGCCCAGGCCACGGCTCCGGGGAGAAACCCGCCATGGAGGGCACGCGGGAGGCCCTCTGCCTGAGGTGGCAGGTGTCACGCCAGGGCCACTGCAAGCCTGGCTCGGCTTGCCTGCTTTCTCCAAAGGAGGCTGGCCGACCAGCCGAACCTGGCACCTGGGCCAGGCCCCTTCCAAGGGGACGAGTTCCAGAGGATAGAGCCCTGGGGGCGGCTGCCAAGTCTCCTGGGGCGTGTGCTGGGCCCCCGTCAGAGGAGGAAGCAGCCTGGTAAACGGTGTGCCAGGCCTGAGATCTGGAGGCCTCCCACAGCCGGGTCCCTGTCCTGCCCAGGCCCCCCGAGGGAGGACGATGGTCGGGCAGTGGCGAGCGGGGTGGGGCTGGCGCCGAGCCTGCCCTTGGATGCCCCGGGGAAGGGCGCCGGGGGATGGGCTGCCCCTGGCCAGGTCTGAGGGACCGACCCAGCTCGGGGCTGTCGGGGGCAGAGAGAGAACCCCCCTCCGCCCTTTCCCTTCAGGTTCTTAGGGCTGGCCAAATCCTTCCCAAGACAGCTTGTCTGGAGAAAATCAGACCCAGCTGAAGAACATGTGTCCATGGGGGAAACCCGGGAAACTGAGTCTCCCCACACAATAGCAGAGATTCTCATCTTGCATCCTCTCCTGAGCTAATGACAAAGGTGGATGTCCCGGGTGGGTGGGCCTGTGGAATGGGAGAGGGGAGGAAGTCTATTGTCATGCAGAGGGACATGGAAAGACTTGTCTGAAGCTTATCCCCTGCACTGGGGTCAGGTCGGGAAGGGACGGCACAGAGGTGAGCAGGAACCAACCGGCCTCTCTGTGGTGGGGCTGGCCCCAGGGCAGGCGTGGGGGTGATGGCTGGAAGTGGGATGGCGCGTGAGTTGGCACCAGCCAGCGGTGGAGGCAGAGACTCAGAGGTCAGGGATCTCTCTCTCTGTCTCTGTCTCTGTCTCTCTCCCTCAGGGAGCTGAGGAGAGTAAGGTGGCGCCCCCTGCCCACCTCGCCTACCTCTCCATGGGCCCTTCTTTCTCTGGCCGCTCCGGGAGCCCTGCGGGCTTGGGTTCAAGCCCCCACACACCGCACAGGACAAGGGCGCATGCGCGACCGCCGGGGCCTAGGGCTGGCCTCGGGGGGGGGGGGGTCCTCAGTGAAGGCCCCGCCCTCCCTCCAGGCTCTGACCCAGCTGCAGCTCTTCCATCGCCGCCCTTCTGGACTCGGCTTCAGCTGTCTCCCTCCCCTCCCCCACTCCCACTCAGCTTGCAGGCCGCTTCCCTGCCTTGAAAGCATGGCTCTGGCCCTGAGGGCCACAGACCTACTGGGCTTCAAGCTCAAGGCTCTGCCTGGGCCTGCTGCTTCGGCCAGGGGCTCATTTTTTCCTGGAAAGACAAAGCCATGGCCTCACCCCACGCCTGCACTTTGCCACGGCAGGCAGCCCAGATGTAGGAAAGGCTCTGTGGAGTCAGAAGTGCCGAGACAGGCAGATGGCACCAGAGGGTTTGGGGGCCAGGGCGCAACTGGGCTAGCCCCTCCTCCCGGGAGTCGGGGAGGCCCGGCCTTCCTAGTGCCCAGGCCACGGCTCCGGGGAGAAACCCGCCATGGAGGGCACGCGGGAGGCCCTCTGCCTGAGGTGGCAGGTGTCACGCCAGGGCCACGGCAAGCCTGGCTCGGCTTGCCTGCTTTCTCCAAAGGAGCTGGCCGACCAGCCGAACCTGGCACCTGGGCCAGGCCCCTTCCAAGGGGACGAGTTCCAGAGGATAGAGCCCTGGGGGCGGCTGCCAAGTCTCCTGGGGCGTGTGCTGGGCCCCCGTCAGAGGAGGAAGCAGCCTGGTAAACGGTGTGCCAGGCCTGAGATCTGGAGGCCTCCCACAGCCGGGTCCCTGTCCTGCCCAGGCCCCCCGAGGGAGGACGATGGTCGGGCAGTGGCGAGCGGGGTGGGGCTGGCGCCGAGCCTGCCCTTGGATGCCCCGGGGAAGGGCGCCGGGGGATGGGCTGCCCCTGGCCAGGTCTGAGGGACCGACCCAGCTCGGGGCTGTCGGGGGCAGAGAGAGAACCCCCCTCCGCCCTTTCCCTTCAGGTTCTTAGGGCTGGCCAAATCCTTCCCAAGACAGCTTGTCTGGAGAAAATCAGACCCAGCTGAAGAACATGTGTCCATGGGGGAAACCCGGGAAACTGAGTCTCCCCACACAATAGCAGAGATTCTCATCTTGCATCCTCTCCTGAGCTAATGACAAAGGTGGATGTCCCGGGTGGGTGGGCCTGTGGAATGGGAGAGGGGAGGAAGTCTATTGTCATGCAGAGGGACATGGAAAGACTTGTCTGAAGCTTATCCCCTGCACTGGGGTCAGGTCGGGAAGGGACGGCACAGAGGTGAGCAGGAACCAACCGGCCTCTCTGTGGTGGGGCTGGCCCCGGGGCAGGCGTGGGGGTGATGGCTGGAAGTGGGATGGCGCGTGAGTTGGCACCAGCCAGCGGTGGAGGCAGAGACTCAGAGGTCAGGGATCTCTCTCTCTGTCTCTGTCTCTGTCTCTCTCCCTCAGGGAGCTGAGGAGAGTAAGGTGGCGCCCCCTGCCCACCTCGCCTACCTCTCCATGGGCCCTTCTTTCTCTGGCCGCTCCGGGAGCCCTGCGGGCTTGGGTTCAACCCCCCACACACCGCACAGGCCAAGGGCGCATGCGCGACCGCCGGGGCCTAGGGCTGGCCTCGGGGGGGGGGGGGGGTCCTCAGTGAAGGCCCCGCCCTCCCTCCAGGCTCTGACCCAGCTGCAGCTCTTCCATCGCCGCCCTTCTGGACTCGGCTTCAGCTGTCTCCCTCCCCTCCCCCACTCCCACTCAGCTTGCAGGCCGCTTCCCTGCCTTGAAAGCATGGCTCTGGCCCTGAGGGCCACAGACCTACTGGGCTTCAAGCTCAAGGCTCTGCCTGGGCCTGCTGCTTCGGCCAGGGGCTCATTTTTTCCTGGAAAGACAAAGCCATGGCCTCACCCCACGCCTGCACTTTGCCACGGCAGGCAGCCCAGATGTAGGAAAGGCTCTGTGGAGTCAGAAGTGCCGAGACAGGCAGATGGCACCAGAGGGTTTGGGGGCCAGGGCGCAACTGGGCTAGCCCCTCCTCCCGGGAGTCGGGGAGGCCCGGCCTTCCTAGTGCCCAGGCCACGGCTCCGGGGAGAAACCCGCCATGGAGGGCACGCGGGAGGCCCTCTGCCTGAGGTGGCAGGTGTCACGCCAGGGCCACTGCAAGCCTGGCTCGGCTTGCCTGCTTTCTCCAAAGGAGGCTGGCCGACCAGCCGAACCTGGCACCTGGGCCAGGCCCCTTCCAAGGGGACGAGTTCCAGAGGATAGAGCCCTGGGGGCGGCTGCCAAGTCTCCTGGGGCGTGTGCTGGGCCCCCGTCAGAGGAGGAAGCAGCCTGGTAAACGGTGTGCCAGGCCTGAGATCTGGAGGCCTCCCACAGCCGGGTCCCTGTCCTGCCCAGGCCCCCCGAGGGAGGACGATGGTCGGGCAGTGGCGAGCGGGGTGGGGCTGGCGCCGAGCCTGCCCTTGGATGCCCCGGGGAAGGGCGCCGGGGGATGGGCTGCCCCTGGCCAGGTCTGAGGGACCGACCCAGCTCGGGGCTGTCGGGGGCAGAGAGAGAACCCCCCTCCGCCCTTTCCCTTCAGGTTCTTAGGGCTGGCCAAATCCTTCCCAAGACAGCTTGTCTGGAGAAAATCAGACCCAGCTGAAGAACATGTGTCCATGGGGGAAACCCGGGAAACTGAGTCTCCCCACACAATAGCAGAGATTCTCATCTTGCATCCTCTCCTGAGCTAATGACAAAGGTGGATGTCCCGGGTGGGTGGGCCTGTGGAATGGGAGAGGGGAGGAAGTCTATTGTCATGCAGAGGGACATGGAAAGACTTGTCTGAAGCTTATCCCCTGCACTGGGGTCAGGTCGGGAAGGGACGGCACAGAGGTGAGCAGGAACCAACCGGCCTCTCTGTGGTGGGGCTGGCCCCGGGGCAGGCGTGGGGGTGATGGCTGGAAGTGGGATGGCGCGTGAGTTGGCACCAGCCAGCGGTGGAGGCAGAGACTCAGAGGTCAGGGATCTCTCTCTCTGTCTCTGTCTCTGTCTCTCTCCCTCAGGGAGCTGAGGAGAGTAAGGTGGCGCCCCCTGCCCACCTCGCCTACCTCTCCATGGGCCCTTCTTTCTCTGGCCGCTCCGGGAGCCCTGCGGGCTTGGGTTCAAGCCCCCACACACCGCACAGGCCAAGGGCGCATGCGCGACCGCCGGGGCCTAGGGCTGGCCTGGGGGGGGGGGGGGTCCTCAGTGAAGGCACCGCCCTCCCTCCAGGCTCTGACCCAGCTGCAGCTCTTCCATCGCCGCCCTTCTGGACTCGGCTTCAGCTGTCTCCCTCCCCTCCCCCACTCCCACTCAGCTTGCAGGCCGCTTCCCTGCCTTGAAAGCATGGCTCTGGCCCTGAGGGCCACAGACCTACTGGGCTTCAAGCTCAAGGCTCTGCCTGGGCCTGCTGCTTCGGCCAGGGGCTCATTTTTTCCTGGAAAGACAAAGCCATGGCCTCACCCCACGCCTGCACTTTGCCACGGCAGGCAGCCCAGATGTAGGAAAGGCTCTGTGGAGTCAGAAGTGCCGAGACAGGCAGATGGCACCAGAGGGTTTGGGGGCCAGGGCGCAACTGGGCTAGCCCCTCCTCCCGGGAGTCGGGGAGGCCCGGCCTTCCTAGTGCCCAGGCCACGGCTCCGGGGAGAAACCCGCCATGGAGGGCACGCGGGAGGCCCTCTGCCTGAGGTGGCAGGTGTCACGCCAGGGCCACTGCAAGCCTGGCTCGGCTTGCCTGCTTTCTCCAAAGGAGGCTGGCCGACCAGCCGAACCTGGCACCTGGGCCAGGCCCCTTCCAAGGGGACGAGTTCCAGAGGCTAGAGCCCTGGGGGCGGCTGCCAAGTCTCCTGGGGCGTGTGCTGGGCCCCCGTCAGAGGAGGAAGCAGCCTGGTAAACGGTGTGCCAGGCCTGAGATCTGGAGGCCTCCCACAGCCGGGTCCCTGTCCTGCCCAGGCCCCCCGAGGGAGGACGATGGTCGGGCAGTGGCGAGCGGGGTGGGGCTGGCGCCGAGCCTGCCCTTGGATGCCCCGGGGAAGGGCGCCGGGGGATGGGCTGCCCCTGGCCAGGTCTGAGGGACCGACCCAGCTCGGGGCTGTCGGGGGCAGAGAGAGAACCCCCCTCCGCCCTTTCCCTTCAGGTTCTTAGGGCTGGCCAAATCCTTCCCAAGACAGCTTGTCTGGAGAAAATCAGACCCAGCTGAAGAACATGTGTCCATGGGGGAAACCCGGGAAACTGAGTCTCCCCACACAATAGCAGAGATTCTCATCTTGCATCCTCTCCTGAGCTAATGACAAAGGTGGATGTCCCGGGTGGGTGGGCCTGTGGAATGGGAGAGGGGAGGAAGTCTATTGTCATGCAGAGGGACATGGAAAGACTTGTCTGAAGCTTATCCCCTGCACTGGGGTCAGGTCGGGAAGGGACGGCACAGAGGTGAGCAGGAACCAACCGGCCTCTCTGTGGTGGGGCTGGCCCCGGGGCAGGCGTGGGGGTGATGGCTGGAAGTGGGATGGCGCGTGAGTTGGCACCAGCCAGCGGTGGAGGCAGAGACTCAGAGGTCAGGGATCTCTCTCTCTGTCTCTGTCTCTGTCTCTCTCCCTCAGGGAGCTGAGGAGAGTAAGGTGGCGCCCCCTGCCCACCTCGCCTACCTCTCCATGGGCCCTTCTTTCTCTGGCCGCTCCGGGAGCCCTGCGGGCTTGGGTTCAAGCCCCCACACACCGCACAGGCCAAGGGCGCATGCGCGACCGCCGGGGCCTAGGGCTGGCCTCGGGGGGGGGGGGGGGGTCCTCAGTGAAGGCACCGCCCTCCCTCCAGGCTCTGACCCAGCTGCAGCTCTTCCATCGCCGCCCTTCTGGACTCGGCTTCAGCTGTCTCCCTCCCCTCCCCCACTCCCACTCAGCTTGCAGGCCGCTTCCCTGCCTTGAAAGCATGGCTCTGGCCCTGAGGGCCACAGACCTACTGGGCTTCAAGCTCAAGGCTCTGCCTGGGCCTGCTGCTTCGGCCAGGGGCTCATTTTTTCCTGGAAAGACAAAGCCATGGCCTCACCCCACGCCTGCACTTTGCCACGGCAGGCAGCCCAGATGTAGGAAAGGCTCTGTGGAGTCAGAAGTGCCGAGACAGGCAGATGGCACCAGAGGGTTTGGGGGCCAGGGCGCAACTGGGCTAGCCCCTCCTCCCGGGAGTCGGGGAGGCCCGGCCTTCCTAGTGCCCAGGCCACGGCTCCGGGGAGAAACCCGCCATGGAGGGCACGCGGGAGGCCCTCTGCCTGAGGTGGCAGGTGTCACGCCAGGGCCACTGCAAGCCTGGCTCGGCTTGCCTGCTTTCTCCAAAGGAGGCTGGCCGACCAGCCGAACCTGGCACCTGGGCCAGGCCCCTTCCAAGGGGACGAGTTCCAGAGGATAGAGCCCTGGGGGCGGCTGCCAAGTCTCCTGGGGCGTGTGCTGGGCCCCCGTCAGAGGAGGAAGCAGCCTGGTAAACGGTGTGCCAGGCCTGAGATCTGGAGGCCTCCCACAGCCGGGTCCCTGTCCTGCCCAGGCCCCCCGAGGGAGGACGATGGTCGGGCAGTGGCGAGCGGGGTGGGGCTGGCGCCGAGCCTGCCCTTGGATGCCCCGGGGAAGGGCGCCGGGGGATGGGCTGCCCCTGGCCAGGTCTGAGGGACCGACCCAGCTCGGGGCTGTCGGGGGCAGAGAGAGAACCCCCCTCCGCCCTTTCCCTTCAGGTTCTTAGGGCTGGCCAAATCCTTCCCAAGACAGCTTGTCTGGAGAAAATCAGACCCAGCTGAAGAACATGTGTCCATGGGGGAAACCCGGGAAACTGAGTCTCCCCACACAATAGCAGAGATTCTCATCTTGCATCCTCTCCTGAGCTAATGACAAAGGTGGATGTCCCGGGTGGGTGGGCCTGTGGAATGGGAGAGGGGAGGAAGTCTATTGTCATGCAGAGGGACATGGAAAGACTTGTCTGAAGCTTATCCCCTGCACTGGGGTCAGGTCGGGAAGGGACGGCACAGAGGTGAGCAGGAACCAACCGGCCTCTCTGTGGTGGGGCTGGCCCCGGGGCAGGCGTGGGGGTGATGGCTGGAAGTGGGATGGCGCGTGAGTTGGCACCAGCCAGCGGTGGAGGCAGAGACTCAGAGGTCAGGGATCTCTCTCTCTGTCTCTGTCTCTGTCTCTCTCCCTCAGGGAGCTGAGGAGAGTAAGGTGGCGCCCCCTGCCCACCTCGCCTACCTCTCCATGGGCCCTTCTTTCTCTGGCCGCTCCGGGAGCCCTGCGGGCTTGGGTTCAACCCCCCACACACCGCACAGGCCAAGGGCGCATGCGCGACCGCCGGGGCCTAGGGCTGGCCTCGGGGAGGGGGGGGTCCTCAGTGAAGGCCCCGCCCTCCCTCCAGGCTCTGACCCAGCTGCAGCTCTTCCATCGCCGCCCTTCTGGACTCGGCTTCAGCTGTCTCCCTCCCCTCCCCCACTCCCACTCAGCTTGCAGGCCGCTTCCCTGCCTTGAAAGCATGGCTCTGGCCCTGAGGGCCACAGACCTACTGGGCTTCAAGCTCAAGGCTCTGCCTGGGCCTGCTGCTTCGGCCAGGGGCTCATTTTTTCCTGGAAAGACAAAGCCATGGCCTCACCCCACGCCTGCACTTTGCCACGGCAGGCAGCCCAGATGTAGGAAAGGCTCTGTGGAGTCAGAAGTGCCGAGACAGGCAGATGGCACCAGAGGGTTTGGGGGCCAGGGCGCAACTGGGCTAGCCCCTCCTCCCGGGAGTCGGGGAGGCCCGGCCTTCCTAGTGCCCAGGCCACGGCTCCGGGGAGAAACCCGCCATGGAGGGCACGCGGGAGGCCCTCTGCCTGAGGTGGCAGGTGTCACGCCAGGGCCACTGCAAGCCTGGCTCGGCTTGCCTGCTTTCTCCAAAGGAGGCTGGCCGACCAGCCGAACCTGGCACCTGGGCCAGGCCCCTTCCAAGGGGACGAGTTCCAGAGGCTAGAGCCCTGGGGGCGGCTGCCAAGTCTCCTGGGGCGTGTGCTGGGCCCCCGTCAGAGGAGGAAGCAGCCTGGTAAACGGTGTGCCAGGCCTGAGATCTGGAGGCCTCCCACAGCCGGGTCCCTGTCCTGCCCAGGCCCCCCGAGGGAGGACGATAGTCGGGCAGTGGCGAGCGGGGTGGGGCTGGCGCCGAGCCTGCCCTTGGATGCCCCGGGGAAGGGCGCCGGGGGATGGGCTGCCCCTGGCCAGGTCTGAGGGACCGACCCAGCTCGGGGCTGTCGGGGGCAGAGAGAGAACCCCCCTCCGCCCTTTCCCTTCAGGATCTTAGGGCTGGCCAAATCCTTCCCAAGACAGCTTGTCTGGAGAAAATCAGACCCAGCTGAAGAACATGTGTCCATGGGGGAAACCCGGGAAACTGAGTCTCCCCACACAATAGCAGAGATTCTCATCTTGCATCCTCTCCTGAGCTAATGACAAAGGTGGATGTCCCGGGTGGGTGGGCCTGTGGAATGGGAGAGGGGAGGAAGTCTATTGTCATGCAGAGGGACATGGAAAGACTTGTCTGAAGCTTATCCCCTGCACTGGGGTCAGGTCGGGAAGGGACGGCACAGAGGTGAGCAGGAACCAACCGGCCTCTCTGTGGTGGGGCTGGCCCCGGGGCAGGCGTGGGGGTGATGGCTGGAAGTGGGATGGCGCGTGAGTTGGCACCAGCCAGCGGTGGAGGCAGAGACTCAGAGGTCAGGGATCTCTCTCTCTGTCTCTGTCTCTGTCTCTCTCCCTCAGGGAGCTGAGGAGAGTAAGGTGGCGCCCCCTGCCCACCTCGCCTACCTCTCCATGGGCCCTTCTTTCTCTGGCCGCTCCGGGAGCCCTGCGGGCTTGGGTTCAACGCCCCACACACCGCACAGGCCAAGGGCGCATGCGCGACCGCCGGGGCCTAGGGCTGGCCTCGGGGGGGGGGGGGGGGTCCTCAGTGAAGGCCCCGCCCTCCCTCCAGGCTCTGACCCAGCTGCAGCTCTTCCATCGCCGCCCTTCTGGACTCGGCTTCAGCTGTCTCCCTCCCCTCCCCCACTCCCACTCAGCTTGCAGGCCGCTTCCCTGCCTTGAAAGCATGGCTCTGGCCCTGAGGGCCACAGACCTACTGGGCTTCAAGCTCAAGGCTCTGCCTGGGCCTGCTGCTTCGGCCAGGGGCTCATTTTTTCCTGGAAAGACAAAGCCATGGCCTCACCCCACGCCTGCACTTTGCCACGGCAGGCAGCCCAGATGTAGGAAAGGCTCTGTGGTGTCAGAAGTGCCGAGACAGGCAGATGGCACCAGAGGGTTTGGGGGCCAGGGCGCAACTGGGCTAGCCCCTCCTCCCGGGAGTCGGGGAGGCCCGGCCTTCCTAGTGCCCAGGCCACGGCTCCGGGGAGAAACCCGCCATGGAGGGCACGCGGGAGGCCCTCTGCCTGAGGTGGCAGGTGTCACGCCAGGGCCACTGCAAGCCTGGCTCGGCTTGCCTGCTTTCTCCAAAGGAGGCTGGCCGACCAGCCGAACCTGGCACCTGGGCCAGGCCCCTTCCAAGGGGACGAGTTCCAGAGGCTAGAGCCCTGGGGGCGGCTGCCAAGTCTCCTGGGGCGTGTGCTGGGCCCCCGTCAGAGGAGGAAGCAGCCTGGTAAACGGTGTGCCAGGCCTGAGATCTGGAGGCCTCCCACAGCCGGGTCCCTGTCCTGCCCAGGCCCCCCGAGGGAGGACGATGGTCGGGCAGTGGCGAGCGGGGTGGGGCTGGCGCCGAGCCTGCCCTTGGATGCCCCGGGGAAGGGCGCCGGGGGATGGGCTGCCCCTGGCCAGGTCTGAGGGACCGACCCAGCTCGGGGCTGTCGGGGGCAGAGAGAGAACCCCCCTCCGCCCTTTCCCTTCAGGTTCTTAGGGCTGGCCAAATCCTTCCCAAGACAGCTTGTCTGGAGAAAATCAGACCCAACTGAAGAACATGTGTCCATGGGGGAAACCCGGGAAACTGAGTCTCCCCACACAATAGCAGAGATTCTCATCTTGCATCCTCTCCTGAGCTAATGACAAAGGTGGATGTCCCGGGTGGGTGGGCCTGTGGAATGGGAGAGGGGAGGAAGTCTATTGTCATGCAGAGGGACATGGAAAGACTTGTCTGAAGCTTATCCCCTGCACTGGGGTCAGGTCGGGAAGGGACGGCACAGAGGTGAGCAGGAACCAACCGGCCTCTCTGTGGTGGGGCTGGCCCCGGGGCAGGCGTGGGGGTGATGGCTGGAAGTGGGATGGCGCGTGAGTTGGCACCAGCCAGCGGTGGAGGCAGAGACTCAGAGGTCAGGGATCTCTCTCTCTGTCTCTGTCTCTGTCTCTCTCCCTCAGGGAGCTGAGGAGAGTAAGGTGGCGCCCCCTGCCCACCTCGCCTACCTCTCCATGGGCCCTTCTTTCTCTGGCCGCTCCGGGAGCCCTGCGGGCTTGGGTTCAACCCCCCACACACCGCACAGGCCAAGGGCGCATGCGCGACCGCCGGGGCCTAGGGCTGGCCTCGGGGGGGGGGGGGGTGTCCTCAGTGAAGGCCCCGCCCTCCCTCCAGGCTCTGACCCAGCTGCAGCTCTTCCATCGCCGCCCTTCTGGACTCGGCTTCAGCTGTCTCCCTCCCCTCCCCCACTCCCACTCAGCTTGCAGGCCGCTTCCCTGCCTTGAAAGCATGGCTCTGGCCCTGAGGGCCACAGACGTACTGGGCTTCAAGCTCAAGGCTCTGCCTGGGCCTGCTGCTTCGGCCAGGGGCTCATTTTTTCCTGGAAAGACAAAGCCATGGCCTCACCCCACGCCTGCACTTTGCCACGGCAGGCAGCCCAGATGTAGGAAAGGCTCTGTGGAGTCAGAAGTGCCGAGACAGGCAGATGGCACCAGAGGGTTTGGGGGCCAGGGCGCAACTGGGCTAGCCCCTCCTCCCGGGAGTCGGGGAGGCCCGGCCTTCCTAGTGCCCAGGCCACGGCTCCGGGGAGAAACCCGCCATGGAGGGCACGCGGGAGGCCCTCTGCCTGAGGTGGCAGGTGTCACGCCAGGGCCACTGCAAGCCTGGCTCGGCTTGCCTGCTTTCTCCAAAGGAGGCTGGCCGACCAGCCGAACCTGGCACCTGGGCCAGGCCCCTTCCAAGGGGACGAGTTCCAGAGGCTAGAGCCCTGGGGGCGGCTGCCAAGTCTCCTGGGGCGTGTGCTGGGCCCCCGTCAGAGGAGGAAGCAGCCTGGTAAACGGTGTGCCAGGCCTGAGATCTGGAGGCCTCCCACAGCCGGGTCCCTGTCCTGCCCAGGCCCCCCGAGGGAGGACGATGGTCGGGCAGTGGCGAGCGGGGTGGGGCTGGCGCCGAGCCTGCCCTTGGATGCCCCGGGGAAGGGCGCCGGGGGATGGGCTGCCCCTGGCCAGGTCTGAGGGACCGACCCAGCTCGGGGCTGTCGGGGGCAGAGAGAGAACCCCCCTCCGCCCTTTCCCTTCAGGTTCTTAGGGCTGGCCAAATCCTTCCCAAGACAGCTTGTCTGGAGAAAATCAGACCCAGCTGAAGAACATGTGTCCATGGGGGAAACCCGGGAAACTGAGTCTCCCCACACAATAGCAGAGATTCTCATCTTGCATCCTCTCCTGAGCTAATGACAAAGGTGGATGTCCCGGGTGGGTGGGCCTGTGGAATGGGAGAGGGGAGGAAGTCTATTGTCATGCAGAGGGACATGGAAAGACTTGTCTGAAGCTTATCCCCTGCACTGGGGTCAGGTCGGGAAGGGACGGCACAGAGGTGAGCAGGAACCAACCGGCCTCTCTGTGGTGGGGCTGGCCCCGGGGCAGGCGTGGGGGTGATGGCTGGAAGTGGGATGGCGCGTGAGTTGGCACCAGCCAGCGGTGGAGGCAGAGACTCAGAGGTCAGGGATCTCTCTCTCTGTCTCTGTCTCTGTCTCTCTCCCTCAGGGAGCTGAGGAGAGTAAGGTGGCGCCCCCTGCCCACCTCGCCTACCTCTCCATGGGCCCTTCTTTCTCTGGCCGCTCCGGGAGCCCTGCGGGCTTGGGTTCAAGCCCCCACACACCGCACAGGCCAAGGGCGCATGCGCGACCGCCGGGGCCTAGGGCTGGCCTCGGGGGGGGGGGTCCTCAGTGAAGGCCCCGCCCTCCCTCCAGACTCTGACCCAGCTGCAGCTCTTCCATCGCCGCCCTTCTGGACTCGGCTTCAGCTGTCTCCCTCCCCTCCCCCACTCCCACTCAGCTTGCAGGCCGCTTCCCTGCCTTGAAAGCATGGCTCTGGCCCTGAGGGCCACAGACCTACTGGGCTTCAAGCTCAAGGCTCTGCCTGGGCCTGCTGCTTCGGCCAGGGGCTCATTTTTTCCTGGAAAGACAAAGCCATGGCCTCACCCCACGCCTGCACTTTGCCACGGCAGGCAGCCCAGATGTAGGAAAGGCTCTGTGGAGTCAGAAGTGCCGAGACAGGCAGATGGCACCAGAGGGTTTGGGGGCCAGGGCGCAACTGGGCTAGCCCCTCCTCCCGGGAGTCGGGGAGGCCCGGCCTTCCTAGTGCCCAGGCCACGGCTCCGGGGAGAAACCCGCCATGGAGGGCACGCGGGAGGCCCTCTGCCTGAGGTGGCAGGTGTCACGCCAGGGCCACTGCAAGCCTGGCTCGGCTTGCCTGCTTTCTCCAAAGGAGGCTGGCCGACCAGCCGAACCTGGCACCTGGGCCAGGCCCCTTCCAAGGGGACGAGTTCCAGAGGCTAGAGCCCTGGGGGCGGCTGCCAAGTCTCCTGGGGCGTGTGCTGGGCCCCCGTCAGAGGAGGAAGCAGCCTGGTAAACGGTGTGCCAGGCCTGAGATCTGGAGGCCTCCCACAGCCGGGTCCCTGTCCTGCCCAGGCCCCCCGAGGGAGGACGATGGTCGGGCAGTGGCGAGCGGGGTGGGGCTGGCGCCGAGCCTGCCCTTGGATGCCCCGGGGAAGGGCGCCGGGGGATGGGCTGCCCCTGGCCAGGTCTGAGGGACCGACCCAGCTCGGGGCTGTCGGGGGCAGAGAGAGAACCCCCCTCCGCCCTTTCCCTTCAGGTTCTTAGGGCTGGCCAAATCCTTCCCAAGACAGCTTGTCTGGAGAAAATCAGACCCAGCTGAAGAACATGTGTCCATGGGGGAAACCCGGGAAACTGAGTCTCCCCACACAATAGCAGAGATTCTCATCTTGCATCCTCTCCTGAGCTAATGACAAAGGTGGATGTCCCGGGTGGGTGGGCCTGTGGAATGGGAGAGGGGAGGAAGTCTATTGTCATGCAGAGGGACATGGAAAGACTTGTCTGAAGCTTATCCCCTGCACTGGGGTCAGGTCGGGAAGGGACGGCACAGAGGTGAGCAGGAACCAACCGGCCTCTCTGTGGTGGGGCTGGCCCCGGGGCAGGCGTGGGGGTGATGGCTGGAAGTGGGATGGCGCGTGAGTTGGCACCAGCCAGCGGTGGAGGCAGAGACTCAGAGGTCAGGGATCTCTCTCTCTGTCTCTGTCTCTGTCTCTCTCCCTCAGGGAGCTGAGGAGAGTAAGGTGGCGCCCCCTGCCCACCTCGCCTACCTCTCCATGGGCCCTTCTTTCTCTGGCCGCTCCGGGAGCCCTGCGGGCTTGGGTTCAACCCCCCACACACCGCACAGGCCAAGGGCGCATGCGCGACCGCCCCGGGGCCTAGGGCTGGCCTCGGGGGGGGGGGGGGTCCTCAGTGAAGGCCCCGCCCTCCCTCCAGGCTCTGACCCAGCTGCAGCTCTTCCATCGCCGCCCTTCTGGACTCGGCTTCAGCTGTCTCCCTCCCCTCCCCCACTCCCACTCAGCTTGCAGGCCGCTTCCCTGCCTTGAAAGCATGGCTCTGGCCCTGAGGGCCACAGACCTACTGGGCTTCAAGCTCAAGGCTCTGCCTGGGCCTGCTGCTTCGGCCAGGGGCTCATTTTTTCCTGGAAAGACAAAGCCATGGCCTCACCCCACGCCTGCACTTTGCCACGGCAGGCAGCCCAGATGTAGGAAAGGCTCTGTGGAGTCAGAAGTGCCGAGACAGGCAGATGGCACCAGAGGGTTTGGGGGCCAGGGCGCAACTGGGCTAGCCCCTCCTCCCGGGAGTCGGGGAGGCCCGGCCTTCCTAGTGCCCAGGCCACGGCTCCGGGGAGAAACCCGCCATGGAGGGCACGCGGGAGGCCCTCTGCCTGAGGTGGCAGGTGTCACGCCAGGGCCACTGCAAGCCTGGCTCGGCTTGCCTGCTTTCTCCAAAGGAGGCTGGCCGACCAGCCGAACCTGGCACCTGGGCCAGGCCCCTTCCAAGGGGACGAGTTCCAGAGGCTAGAGCCCTGGGGGCGGCTGCCAAGTCTCCTGGGGCGTGTGCTGGGCCCCCGTCAGAGGAGGAAGCAGCCTGGTAAACGGTGTGCCAGGCCTGAGATCTGGAGGCCTCCCACAGCCGGGTCCCTGTCCTGCCCAGGCCCCCCGAGGGAGGACGATGGTCGGGCAGTGGCGAGCGGGGTGGGGCTGGCGCCGAGCCTGCCCTTGGATGCCCCGGGGAAGGGCGCCGGGGGATGGGCTGCCCCTGGCCAGGTCTGAGGGACCGACCCAGCTCGGGGCTGTCGGGGGCAGAGAGAGAACCCCCCTCCGCCCTTTCCCTTCAGGTTCTTAGGGCTGGCCAAATCCTTCCCAAGACAGCTTGTCTGGAGAAAATCAGACCCAGCTGAAGAACATGTGTCCATGGGGGAAACCCGGGAAACTGAGTCTCCCCACACAATAGCAGAGATTCTCATCTTGCATCCTCTCCTGAGCTAATGACAAAGGTGGATGTCCCGGGTGGGTGGGCCTGTGGAATGGGAGAGGGGAGGAAGTCTATTGTCATGCAGAGGGACATGGAAAGACTTGTCTGAAGCTTATCCCCTGCACTGGGGTCAGGTCGGGAAGGGACGGCACAGAGGTGAGCAGGAACCAACCGGCCTCTCTGTGGTGGGGCTGGCCCCGGGGCAGGCGTGGGGGTGATGGCTGGAAGTGGGATGGCGCGTGAGTTGGCACCAGCCAGCGGTGGAGGCAGAGACTCAGAGGTCAGGGATCTCTCTCTCTGTCTCTGTCTCTCTCTCTCTCCCTCAGGGAGCTGAGGAGAGTAAGGTGGCGCCCCCTGCCCACCTCGCCTACCTCTCCATGGGCCCTTCTTTCTCTGGCCGCTCCGGGAGCCCTGCGGGCTTGGGTTCAACCCCCCACACACCGCACAGGCCAAGGGCGCATGCGCGACCGCCGGGGCCTAGGGCTGGCCTGGGGGGGGGGTCCTCAGTGAAGGCCCCGCCCTCCCTCCAGGCTCTGACCCAGCTGCAGCTCTTCCATCGCCGCCCTTCTGGACTCGGCTTCAGCTGTCTCCCTCCCCTCCCCCACTCCCACTCAGCTTGCAGGCCGCTTCCCTGCCTTGAAAGCATGGCTCTGGCCCTGAGGGCCACAGACCTACTGGGCTTCAAGCTCAAGGCTCTGCCTGGGCCTGCTGCTTCGGCCAGGGGCTCATTTTTTCCTGGAAAGACAAAGCCATGGCCTCACCCCACGCCTGCACTTTGCCACGGCAGGCAGCCCAGATGTAGGAAAGGCTCTGTGGAGTCAGAAGTGCCGAGACAGGCAGATGGCACCAGAGGGTTTGGGGGCCAGGGCGCAACTGGGCTAGCCCCTCCTCCCGGGAGTCGGGGAGGCCCGGCCTTCCTAGTGCCCAGGCCACGGCTCCGGGGAGAAACCCGCCATGGAGGGCACGCGGGAGGCCCTCTGCCTGAGGTGGCAGGTGTCACGCCAGGGCCACTGCAAGCCTGGCTCGGCTTGCCTGCTTTCTCCAAAGGAGGCTGGCCGACCAGCCGAACCTGGCACCTGGGCCAGGCCCCTTCCAAGGGGACGAGTTCCAGAGGCTAGAGCCCTGGGGGCGGCTGCCAAGTCTCCTGGGGCGTGTGCTGGGCCCCCGTCAGAGGAGGAAGCAGCCTGGTAAACGGTGTGCCAGGCCTGAGATCTGGAGGCCTCCCACAGCCGGGTCCCTGTCCTGCCCAGGCCCCCCGAGGGAGGACGATGGTCGGGCAGTGGCGAGCGGGGTGGGGCTGGCGCCGAGCCTGCCCTTGGATGCCCCGGGGAAGGGCGCCGGGGGATGGGCTGCCCCTGGCCAGGTCTGAGGGACCGACCCAGCTCGGGGCTGTCGGGGGCAGAGAGAGAACCCCCCTCCGCCCTTTCCCTTCAGGTTCTTAGGGCTGGCCAAATCCTTCCCAAGACAGCTTGTCTGGAGAAAATCAGACCCAGCTGAAGAACATGTGTCCATGGGGGAAACCCGGGAAACTGAGTCTCCCCACACAATAGCAGAGATTCTCATCTTGCATCCTCTCCTGAGCTAATGACAAAGGTGGATGTCCCGGGTGGGTGGGCCTGTGGAATGGGAGAGGGGAGGAAGTCTATTGTCATGCAGAGGGACATGGAAAGACTTGTCTGAAGCTTATCCCCTGCACTGGGGTCAGGTCGGGAAGGGACGGCACAGAGGTGAGCAGGAACCAACCGGCCTCTCTGTGGTGGGGCTGGCCCCGGGGCAGGCGTGGGGGTGATGGCTGGAAGTGGGATGGCGCGTGAGTTGGCACCAGCCAGCGGTGGAGGCAGAGACTCAGAGGTCAGGGATCTCTCTCTCTGTCTCTGTCTCTGTCTCTCTCCCTCAGGGAGCTGAGGAGAGTAAGGTGGCGCCCCCTGCCCACCTCGCCTACCTCTCCATGGGCCCTTCTTTCTCTGGCCGCTCCGGGAGCCCTGCGGGCTTGGGTTCAACGCCCCACACACCGCACAGGCCAAGGGCGCATGCGCGACCGCCGGGGCCTAGGGCTGGCCTCAGGGGGGGGGGGGGTCCTCAGTGAAGGCCCCGCCCTCCCTCCAGGCTCTGACCCAGCTGCAGCTCTTCCATCGCCGCCCTTCTGGACTCGGCTTCAGCTGTCTCCCTCCCCTCCCCCACTCCCACTCAGCTTGCAGGCCGCTTCCCTGCCTTGAAAGCATGGCTCTGGCCCTGAGGGCCACAGACCTACTGGGCTTCAAGCTCAAGGCTCTGCCTGGGCCTGCTGCTTCGGCCAGGGGCTCATTTTTTCCTGGAAAGACAAAGCCATGGCCTCACCCCACGCCTGCACTTTGCCACGGCAGGCAGCCCAGATGTAGGAAAGGCTCTGTGGTGTCAGAAGTGCCGAGACAGGCAGATGGCACCAGAGGGTTTGGGGGCCAGGGCGCAACTGGGCTAGCCCCTCCTCCCGGGAGTCGGGGAGGCCCGGCCTTCCTAGTGCCCAGGCCACGGCTCCGGGGAGAAACCCGCCATGGAGGGCACGCGGGAGGCCCTCTGCCTGAGGTGGCAGGTGTCACGCCAGGGCCACTGCAAGCCTGGCTCGGCTTGCCTGCTTTCTCCAAAGGAGGCTGGCCGACCAGCCGAACCTGGCACCTGGGCCAGGCCCCTTCCAAGGGGACGAGTTCCAGAGGCTAGAGCCCTGGGGGCGGCTGCCAAGTCTCCTGGGGCGTGTGCTGGGCCCCCGTCAGAGGAGGAAGCAGCCTGGTAAACGGTGTGCCAGGCCTGAGATCTGGAGGCCTCCCACAGCCGGGTCCCTGTCCTGCCCAGGCCCCCCGAGGGAGGACGATGGTCGGGCAGTGGCGAGCGGGGTGGGGCTGGCGCCGAGCCTGCCCTTGGATGCCCCGGGGAAGGGCGCCGGGGGATGGGCTGCCCCTGGCCAGGTCTGAGGGACCGACCCAGCTCGGGGCTGTCGGGGGCAGAGAGAGAACCCCCCTCCGCCCTTTCCCTTCAGGTTCTTAGGGCTGGCCAAATCCTTCCCAAGACAGCTTGTCTGGAGAAAATCAGACCCAGCTGAAGAACATGTGTCCATGGGGGAAACCCGGGAAACTGAGTCTCCCCACACAATAGCAGAGATTCTCATCTTGCATCCTCTCCTGAGCTAATGACAAAGGTGGATGTCCCGGGTGGGTGGGCCTGTGGAATGGGAGAGGGGAGGAAGTCTATTGTCATGCAGAGGGACATGGAAAGACTTGTCTGAAGCTTATCCCCTGCACTGGGGTCAGGTCGGGAAGGGACGGCACAGAGGTGAGCAGGAACCAACCGGCCTCTCTGTGGTGGGGCTGGCCCCGGGGCAGGCGTGGGGGTGATGGCTGGAAGTGGGATGGCGCGTGAGTTGGCACCAGCCAGCGGTGGAGGCAGAGACTCAGAGGTCAGGGATCTCTCTCTCTGTCTCTGTCTCTGTCTCTCTCCCTCAGGGAGCTGAGGAGAGTAAGGTGGCGCCCCCTGCCCACCTCGCCTACCTCTCCATGGGCCCTTCTTTCTCTGGCCGCTCCGGGAGCCCTGCGGGCTTGGGTTCAACCCCCCACACACCGCACAGGCCAAGGGCGCATGCGCGACCGCCGGGGCCTAGGGCTGGCCTCGGGGGGGGGGGGGGTGTCCTCAGTGAAGGCCCCGCCCTCCCTCCAGGCTCTGACCCAGCTGCAGCTCTTCCATCGCCGCCCTTCTGGACTCGGCTTCAGCTGTCTCCCTCCCCTCCCCCACTCCCACTCAGCTTGCAGGCCGCTTCCCTGCCTTGAAAGCATGGCTCTGGCCCTGAGGGCCACAGACGTACTGGGCTTCAAGCTCAAGGCTCTGCCTGGGCCTGCTGCTTCGGCCAGGGGCTCATTTTTTCCTGGAAAGACAAAGCCATGGCCTCACCCCACGCCTGCACTTTGCCACGGCAGGCAGCCCAGATGTAGGAAAGGCTCTGTGGAGTCAGAAGTGCCGAGACAGGCAGATGGCACCAGAGGGTTTGGGGGCCAGGGCGCAACTGGGCTAGCCCCTCCTCCCGGGAGTCGGGGAGGCCCGGCCTTCCTAGTGCCCAGGCCACGGCTCCGGGGAGAAACCCGCCATGGAGGGCACGCGGGAGGCCCTCTGCCTGAGGTGGCAGGTGTCACGCCAGGGCCACTGCAAGCCTGGCTCGGCTTGCCTGCTTTCTCCAAAGGAGGCTGGCCGACCAGCCGAACCTGGCACCTGGGCCAGGCCCCTTCCAAGGGGACGAGTTCCATAGGCTAGAGCCCTGGGGGCGGCTGCCAAGTCTCCTGGGGCGTGTGCTGGGCCCCCGTCAGAGGAGGAAGCAGCCTGGTAAACGGTGTGCCAGGCCTGAGATCTGGAGGCCTCCCACAGCCGGGTCCCTGTCCTGCCCAGGCCCCCCGAGGGAGGACGATGGTCGGGCAGTGGCGAGCGGGGTGGGGCTGGCGCCGAGCCTGCCCTTGGATGCCCCGGGGAAGGGCGCCGGGGGATGGGCTGCCCCTGGCCAGGTCTGAGGGACCGACCCAGCTCGGGGCTGTCGGGGGCAGAGAGAGAACCCCCCTCCGCCCTTTCCCTTCAGGTTCTTAGGGCTGGCCAAATCCTTCCCAAGACAGCTTGTCTGGAGAAAATCAGACCCAGCTGAAGAACATGTGTCCATGGGGGAAACCCGGGAAACTGAGTCTCCCCACACAATAGCAGAGATTCTCATCTTGCATCCTCTCCTGAGCTAATGACAAAGGTGGATGTCCCGGGTGGGTGGGCCTGTGGAATGGGAGAGGGGAGGAAGTCTATTGTCATGCAGAGGGACATGGAAAGACTTGTCTGAAGCTTATCCCCTGCACTGGGGTCAGGTCGGGAAGGGACGGCACAGAGGTGAGCAGGAACCAACCGGCCTCTCTGTGGTGGGGCTGGCCCCGGGGCAGGCGTGGGGGTGATGGCTGGAAGTGGGATGGCGCGTGAGTTGGCACCAGCCAGCGGTGGAGGCAGAGACTCAGAGGTCAGGGATCTCTCTCTCTGTCTCTGTCTCTGTCTCTCTCCCTCAGGGAGCTGAGGAGAGTAAGGTGGCGCCCCCTGCCCACCTCGCCTACCTCTCCATGGGCCCTTCTTTCTCTGGCCGCTCCGGGAGCCCTGCGGGCTTGGGTTCAAGCCCCCACACACCGCACAGGCCAAGGGCGCATGCGCGACCGCCGGGGCCTAGGGCTGGCCTCGGGGGGGGGGGTCCTCAGTGAAGGCCCCGCCCTCCCTCCAGGCTCTGACCCAGCTGCAGCTCTTCCATCGCCGCCCTTCTGGACTCGGCTTCAGCTGTCTCCCTCCCCTCCCCCACTCCCACTCAGCTTGCAGGCCGCTTCCCTGCCTTGAAAGCATGGCTCTGGCCCTGAGGGCCACAGACCTACTGGGCTTCAAGCTCAAGGCTCTGCCTGGGCCTGCTGCTTCGGCCAGGGGCTCATTTTTTCCTGGAAAGACAAAGCCATGGCCTCACCCCACGCCTGCACTTTGCCACGGCAGGCAGCCCAGATGTAGGAAAGGCTCTGTGGAGTCAGAAGTGCCGAGACAGGCAGATGGCACCAGAGGGTTTGGGGGCCAGGGCGCAACTGGGCTAGCCCCTCCTCCCGGGAGTCGGGGAGGCCCGGCCTTCCTAGTGCCCAGGCCACGGCTCCGGGGAGAAACCCGCCATGGAGGGCACGCGGGAGGCCCTCTGCCTGAGGTGGCAGGTGTCACGCCAGGGCCACTGCAAGCCTGGCTCGGCTTGCCTGCTTTCTCCAAAGGAGGCTGGCCGACCAGCCGAACCTGGCACCTGGGCCAGGCCCCTTCCAAGGGGACGAGTTCCAGAGGCTAGAGCCCTGGGGGCGGCTGCCAAGTCTCCTGGGGCGTGTGCTGGGCCCCCGTCAGAGGAGGAAGCAGCCTGGTAAACGGTGTGCCAGGCCTGAGATCTGGAGGCCTCCCACAGCCGGGTCCCTGTCCTGCCCAGGCCCCCCGAGGGAGGACGATGGTCGGGCAGTGGCGAGCGGGGTGGGGCTGGCGCCGAGCCTGCCCTTGGATGCCCCGGGGAAGGGCGCCGGGGGATGGGCTGCCCCTGGCCAGGTCTGAGGGACCGACCCAGCTCGGGGCTGTCGGGGGCAGAGAGAGAACCCCCCTCCGCCCTTTCCCTTCAGGTTCTTAGGGCTGGCCAAATCCTTCCCAAGACAGCTTGTCTGGAGAAAATCAGACCCAGCTGAAGAACATGTGTCCATGGGGGAAACCCGGGAAACTGAGTCTCCCCACACAATAGCAGAGATTCTCATCTTGCATCCTCTCCTGAGCTAATGACAAAGGTGGATGTCCCGGGTGGGTGGGCCTGTGGAATGGGAGAGGGGAGGAAGTCTATTGTCATGCAGAGGGACATGGAAAGACTTGTCTGAAGCTTATCCCCTGCACTGGGGTCAGGTCGGGAAGGGACGGCACAGAGGTGAGCAGGAACCAACCGGCCTCTCTGTGGTGGGGCTGGCCCCGGGGCAGGCGTGGGGGTGATGGCTGGAAGTGGGATGGCGCGTGAGTTGGCACCAGCCAGCGGTGGAGGCAGAGACTCAGAGGTCAGGGATCTCTCTCTCTGTCTCTGTCTCTGTCTCTCTCCCTCAGGGAGCTGAGGAGAGTAAGGTGGCGCCCCCTGCCCACCTCGCCTACCTCTCCATGGGCCCTTCTTTCTCTGGCCGCTCCGGGAGCCCTGCGGGCTTGGGTTCAACCCCCCACACACCGCACAGGCCAAGGGCGCATGCGCGACCGCCCCGGGGCCTAGGGCTGGCCTCGGGGGGGGGGGGGGGTCCTCAGTGAAGGCCCCGCCCTCCCTCCAGGCTCTGACCCAGCTGCAGCTCTTCCATCGCCGCCCTTCTGGACTCGGCTTCAGCTGTCTCCCTCCCCTCCCCCACTCCCACTCAGCTTGCAGGCCGCTTCCCTGCCTTGAAAGCATGGCTCTGGCCCTGAGGGCCACAGACCTACTGGGCTTCAAGCTCAAGGCTCTGCCTGGGCCTGCTGCTTCGGCCAGGGGCTCATTTTTTCCTGGAAAGACAAAGCCATGGCCTCACCCCACGCCTGCACTTTGCCACGGCAGGCAGCCCAGATGTAGGAAAGGCTCTGTGGAGTCAGAAGTGCCGAGACAGGCAGATGGCACCAGAGGGTTTGGGGGCCAGGGCGCAACTGGGCTAGCCCCTCCTCCCGGGAGTCGGGGAGGCCCGGCCTTCCTAGTGCCCAGGCCACGGCTCCGGGGAGAAACCCGCCATGGAGGGCACGCGGGAGGCCCTCTGCCTGAGGTGGCAGGTGTCACGCCAGGGCCACTGCAAGCCTGGCTCGGCTTGCCTGCTTTCTCCAAAGGAGGCTGGCCGACCAGCCGAACCTGGCACCTGGGCCAGGCCCCTTCCAAGGGGACGAGTTCCAGAGGCTAGAGCCCTGGGGGCGGCTGCCAAGTCTCCTGGGGCGTGTGCTGGGCCCCCGTCAGAGGAGGAAGCAGCCTGGTAAACGGTGTGCCAGGCCTGAGATCTGGAGGCCTCCCACAGCCGGGTCCCTGTCCTGCCCAGGCCCCCCGAGGGAGGACGATGGTCGGGCAGTGGCGAGCGGGGTGGGGCTGGCGCCGAGCCTGCCCTTGGATGCCCCGGGGAAGGGCGCCGGGGGATGGGCTGCCCCTGGCCAGGTCTGAGGGACCGACCCAGCTCGGGGCTGTCGGGGGCAGAGAGAGAACCCCCCTCCGCCCTTTCCCTTCAGGTTCTTAGGGCTGGCCAAATCCTTCCCAAGACAGCTTGTCTGGAGAAAATCAGACCCAGCTGAAGAACATGTGTCCATGGGGGAAACCCGGGAAACTGAGTCTCCCCACACAATAGCAGAGATTCTCATCTTGCATCCTCTCCTGAGCTAATGACAAAGGTGGATGTCCCGGGTGGGTGGGCCTGTGGAATGGGAGAGGGGAGGAAGTCTATTGTCATGCAGAGGGACATGGAAAGACTTGTCTGAAGCTTATCCCCTGCACTGGGGTCAGGTCGGGAAGGGACGGCACAGAGGTGAGCAGGAACCAACCGGCCTCTCTGTGGTGGGGCTGGCCCCGGGGCAGGCGTGGGGGTGATGGCTGGAAGTGGGATGGCGCGTGAGTTGGCACCAGCCAGCGGTGGAGGCAGAGACTCAGAGGTCAGGGATCTCTCTCTCTGTCTCTGTCTCTCTCTCTCTCCCTCAGGGAGCTGAGGAGAGTAAGGTGGCGCCCCCTGCCCACCTCGCCTACCTCTCCATGGGCCCTTCTTTCTCTGGCCGCTCCGGGAGCCCTGCGGGCTTGGGTTCAACCCCCCACACACCGCACAGGCCAAGGGCGCATGCGCGACCGCCGGGGCCTAGGGCTGGCCTGGGGGGGGGGGTCCTCAGTGAAGGCCCCGCCCTCCCTCCAGGCTCTGACCCAGCTGCAGCTCTTCCATCGCCGCCCTTCTGGACTCGGCTTCAGCTGTCTCCCTCCCCTCCCCCACTCCCACTCAGCTTGCAGGCCGCTTCCCTGCCTTGAAAGCATGGCTCTGGCCCTGAGGGCCACAGACCTACTGGGCTTCAAGCTCAAGGCTCTGCCTGGGCCTGCTGCTTCGGCCAGGGGCTCATTTTTTCCTGGAAAGACAAAGCCATGGCCTCACCCCACGCCTGCACTTTGCCACGGCAGGCAGCCCAGATGTAGGAAAGGCTCTGTGGAGTCAGAAGTGCCGAGACAGGCAGATGGCACCAGAGGGTTTGGGGGCCAGGGCGCAACTGGGCTAGCCCCTCCTCCCGGGAGTCGGGGAGGCCCGGCCTTCCTAGTGCCCAGGCCACGGCTCCGGGGAGAAACCCGCCATGGAGGGCACGCGGGAGGCCCTCTGCCTGAGGTGGCAGGTGTCACGCCAGGGCCACTGCAAGCCTGGCTCGGCTTGCCTGCTTTCTCCAAAGGAGGCTGGCCGACCAGCCGAACCTGGCACCTGGGCCAGGCCCCTTCCAAGGGGACGAGTTCCAGAGGCTAGAGCCCTGGGGGCGGCTGCCAAGTCTCCTGGGGCGTGTGCTGGGCCCCCGTCAGAGGAGGAAGCAGCCTGGTAAACGGTGTGCCAGGCCTGAGATCTGGAGGCCTCCCACAGCCGGGTCCCTGTCCTGCCCAGGCCCCCCGAGGGAGGACGATGGTCGGGCAGTGGCGAGCGGGGTGGGGCTGGCGCCGAGCCTGCCCTTGGATGCCCCGGGGAAGGGCGCCGGGGGATGGGCTGCCCCTGGCCAGGTCTGAGGGACCGACCCAGCTCGGGGCTGTCGGGGGCAGAGAGAGAACCCCCCTCCGCCCTTTCCCTTCAGGTTCTTAGGGCTGGCCAAATCCTTCCCAAGACAGCTTGTCTGGAGAAAATCAGACCCAGC
>NW_026691009.1:0-25985 GCF_020826845.1 Diceros bicornis minor | reverse complement strand
AGACAGCTTGTCTGGAGAAAATCAGACCCAGCTGAAGAACATGTGTCCATGGGGGAAACCCGGGAAACTGAGTCTCCCCACACAATAGCAGAGATTCTCATCTTGCATCCTCTCCTGAGCTAATGACAAAGGTGGATGTCCCGGGGTGGGTGGGCCTGTGGAATGGGAGAGGGGAGGAAGTCTATTGTCATGCAGAGGGACATGGAAAGACTTGTCTGAAGCTTATCCCCTGCACTGGGGTCAGGTCGGGAAGGGACGGCACAGAGGTGAGCAGGAACCAACCGGCCTCTCTGTGGTGGGGCTGGCCCCAGGGCAGGCGTGGGGGGTGATGGCTGGAAGTGGGATGGCGCGTGAGTTGGCACCAGCCAGCGGTGGAGGCAGAGACTCAGAGGTCAGGGATCTCTCTCTCTGTCTCTGTCTCTCTCTCTCTCCCTCAGGGAGCTGAGGAGAGTAAGGTGGCGCCCCCTGCCCACCTCGCCTACCTCTCCATGGGCCCTTCTTTCTCTGGCTGCTCCGGGAGCCCTGCGGGCTTGGGTTCAAGCCCCCCACACACCGCACAGGCCAAGGGCGCATGCGCGACCCGCCGGGGCCTAGGGCTGGCCTCGGGGGGCGGGGGGGGCCCTCAGTGAAGGCCCCGCCTCCCTCCAGGCTCTGACCCAGCTGCAGCTCTTCCATCGCCGCCCTTCTGGACTCGGCTTCAGCTGTCTCCCTCCCCTCCCCCACTCCCACTCAGCTTGCAGGCCGCTTCCCTGCCTTGAAAGCATTGCTCTGGCCCTGAGGGCCACAGACCTACTGGGCTTCAAGCTCAAGGCTCTGCCTGGGCCTGCTGCTTCGGCCAGGGGCTCATTTTTTCCTGGAAAGACAAAGCCATGGCCTCACCCCACGCCTGCACTTTGCCACGGCAGGCAGCCCAGATGTAGGAAAGGCTCTGTGGAGTCAGAAGTGCCGAGACAGGCAGATGGCACCAGAGGTTTTGGGGGCCAGGGCGCAACTGGGCTAGCCCCTCCTCCCGGGAGTCGGGGAGGCCCGGCCTTCCTAGTGCCCAGGACCACGGCTCCGGGGAGAAACCCGCCATGGAGGGCACGCGGGAGGCCCTCTGCCTGAGGTGGCAGGTGTCACGCCAGGGCCACTGCAAGCCTGGCTCGGCTTGCCTGCTTTCTCCAAAGGAGGCTGGGCCGACCAGCCGAACCTGGCACCTGGGCCAGGCCCCTTCCAAGGGGACGAGTTCCAGAGGCTAGAGCCCTGGGGGCGGCTGCCAAGTCTCCTGGGGCGTGTGCTGGGCCCCCGTCAGAGGAGGAAGCAGCCTGGTAAACGGTGTGCCAGGCCTGAGATCTGGAGGCCTCCCACAGCCGGGTCCCTGTCCTGCCCAGGCCCCCCCGAGGGAGGACGATGGTCGGGCAGTGGCGAGCGGGGTGGGGCTGGCGCCGAGCCTGCCCTTGGATGCCCCGGGGAAGGGCGCCGGGGGATGGGCTGCCCCTGGCCAGGTCTGAGGGGACCGACCCAGCTCGGGGCTGTCGGGGGCAGAGAGAGAACCCCCCTCCGCCCTTTCCCTTCAGCTTCTTAGGGCTGGCCAAATCCTTCCCAAGACAGCTTGTCTGGAGAAAATCAGACCCAGCTGAAGAACATGTGTCCATGGGGGAAACCCGGGAACTGAGTCTCCCCACACAATAGCAGAGATTCTCATCTTGCATCCTCTCCTGAGCTAATGACAAAGGTGGATGTCCCGGGTGGGTGGGCCTGTGGAATGGGAGAGGGGAGGAAGTCTATTGTCATGCAGAGGGACATGGAAAGACTTGTCTGAAGCTTATCCCCCTGCACTGGGGTCAGGTCGGGAAGGGACGGCACAGAGGTGAGCAGGAACCAACCGGCCTCTCTGTGGTGGGGCTGGCCCCGGGGCAGGCGTGGGGGTGATGGCTGGAAGTGGGATGGCGCGTGAGTTGGCACCAGCCAGCGGTGGAGGCAGAGACTCAGAGGTCAGGGATCTCTCTCTCTGTCTCTGTCTCTGTCTCTCTCCCTCAGGGAGCTGAGGAGAGTAAGGTGGCGCCCCCTGCCCACCTCGCCTACCTCTCCATGGGCCCTTCTTTCTCTGGCCGCTCCGGGAGCCCTGCGGGCTTGGGTTCAAGCCCCCACACACCGCACAGGCCAAGGGCGCATGCGCGACCGCCGGGGCCTAGGGCTGGCCTCGGGGGGGCGGGGGGGTCCTCAGTGAAGGCCCCGCCCTCCCTCCAGGCTCTGACCCAGCTGCAGCTCTTCCATCGCCGCCCTTCTGGACTCGGCTTCAGCTGTCTCCCTCCCCTCCCCCACTCCCACTCAGCTTGCAGGCCGCTTCCCTGCCTTGAAAGCATTGCTCTGGCCCTGAGGGCCACAGACCTACTGGGCTTCAAGCTCAAGGCTCTGCCTGGGCCTGCTGCTTCGGCCAGGGGCTCATTTTTTCCTGGAAAGACAAAGCCATGGCCTCACCCCACGCCTGCACTTTGCCACGGCAGGCAGCCCAGATGTAGGAAAGGCTCTGTGGAGTCAGAAGTGCCGAGACAGGCAGATGGCACCAGAGGGTTTGGGGGCCAGGGCGCAACTGGGCTAGCCCCTCCTCCCGGGAGTCGGGGAGGCCCGGCCTTCCTAGTGCCCAGGCCACGGCTCCGGGGAGAAACCCGCCATGGAGGGCACGCGGGAGGCCCTCTGCCTGAGGTGGCAGGTGTCACGCCAGGGCCACTGCAAGCCTGGCTCGGCTTGCCTGCTTTCTCCAAAGGAGGCTGGCCGACCAGCCGAACCTGGCACCTGGGCCAGGCCCCTTCCAAGGGGACGAGTTCCAGAGGCTAGAGCCCTGGGGGCGGCTGCCAAGGCTCCTGGGGCGTGTGCTGGGCCCCCCGTCAGAGGAGGAAGCAGCCTGGTAAACGGTGTGCCAGGCCTGAGATCTGGAGGCCTCCCACAGCCGGGTCCCTGTCCTGCCCCAGGCCCCCCCGAGGGAGGACGATGGTCGGGCAGTGGCGAGCGGGGTGGGGCTGGCGCCGAGCCTGCCCTTGGATGCCCCCGGGAAGGGCGCCGGGGGATGGGCTGCCCCTGGCCAGGTCTGAGGGACCGACCCAGCTCGGTGCTGTCGGGGGCAGAGAGAGAACCCCCCCTCCGCCCTTTCCCTTCAGCTTCTTAGGGCTGGCCAAATCCTTCCCAAGACAGCTTGTCTGGAGAAAATCAGACCCAGCTGAAGAACATGTGTCCATGGGGGAAAGCCGGGAAACTGAGTCTCCCCACACAATAGCAGAGATTCTCATCTTGCATCCTCTCCTGAGCTAATGACAAAGGTGGATGTCCCGGGTGGGTGGGCCTGTGGAATGGGAGAGGGGAGGAAGTCTATTGTCATGCAGAGGGACATGGAAAGACTTGTCTGAAGCTTATCCCCTGCACTGGGGTCAGGTCGGGAAGGGACGGCACAGAGGTGAGCAGGAACCAACCGGCCTCTCTGTGGTGGGGCTGGCCCCGGGGCAGGCGTGGGGGTGATGGCTGGAAGTGGGATGGCGCGTGAGTTGGCACCAGCCAGCGGTGGAGGCAGAGACTCAGAGGTCAGGGATCTCTCTCTCTGTCTCTGTCTCTCTCTCTCTCCCTCAGGGAGCTGAGGAGAGTAAGGTGGCGCCCCCTGCCCACCTCGCCTACCTCTCCATGGGCCCTTCTTTCTCTGGCCGCTCCGGGAGCCCTGCGGGCTTGGGTTCAAGCCCCCACACACCGCACAGGCCAAGGGCGCATGCGCGACCGCCGGGGCCTAGGGCTGGCCTCGGGGGGCGGGGGGGGCCCTCAGTGAAGGCCCCGCCCTCCCTCCAGGCTCTGACCCAGCTGCAGCTCTTCCATCGCCGCCCTTCTGGACTCGGCTTCAGCTGTCTCCCTCCCCTCCCCCACTCCCACTCAGCTTGCAGGCCGCTTCCCTGCCTTGAAAGCATTGCTCTGGCCCTGAGGGCCACAGACCTACTGGGCTTCAAGCTCAAGGCTCTGCCTGGGCCTGCTGCTTCGGCCAGGGGCTCATTTTTTCCTGGAAAGACAAAGCCATGGCCTCACCCCACGCCTGCACTTTGCCACGGCAGGCAGCCCAGATGTAGGAAAGGCTCTGTGGAGTCAGAAGTGCCGAGACAGGCAGATGGCACCAGAGGGTTTGGGGGCCAGGGCGCAACTGGGCTAGCCCCTCCTCCCGGGAGTCGGGGAGGCCCGGCCTTCCTAGTGCCCAGGCCACGGCTCCGGGGAGAAACCCGCCATGGAGGGCACGCGGGAGGCCCTCTGCCTGAGGTGGCAGGTGTCACGCCAGGGCCACTGCAAGCCTGGCTCGGCTTGCCTGCTTTCTCCAAAGGAGGCTGGCCGACCAGCCGAACCTGGCACCTGGGCCAGGCCCCTTCCAAGGGGACGAGTTCCAGAGGCTAGAGCCCTGGGGGCGGCTGCCAAGGCTCCTGGGGCGTGTGCTGGGCCCCCGTCAGAGGAGGAAGCAGCCTGGTAAACGGTGTGCCAGGCCTGAGATCTGGAGGCCTCCCACAGCCGGGTCCCTGTCCTGCCCAGGCCCCCCGAGGGAGGACGATGGTCGGGCAGTGGCGAGCGGGGTGGGGCTGGCGCCGAGCCTGCCCTTGGATGCCCCCGGGAAGGGCGCCGGGGGATGGGCTGCCCCTGGCCAGGTCTGAGGGACCGACCCAGCTCGGTGCTGTCGGGGGCAGAGAGAGAACCCCCCTCCGCCCTTTCCCTTCAGCTTCTTAGGGCTGGCCAAATCCTTCCCAAGACAGCTTGTCTGGAGAAAATCAGACCCAGCTGAAGAACATGTGTCCATGGGGGAAAGCCGGGAAACTGAGTCTCCCCACACAATAGCAGAGATTCTCATCTTGCATCCTCTCCTGAGCTAATGACAAAGGTGGATGTCCCGGGTGGGTGGGCCTGTGGAATGGGAGAGGGGAGGAAGTCTATTGTCATGCAGAGGGACATGGAAAGACTTGTCTGAAGCTTATCCCCTGCACTGGGGTCAGGTCGGGAAGGGACGGCACAGAGGTGAGCAGGAACCAACCGGCCTCTCTGTGGTGGGGCTGGCCCCGGGGCAGGCGTGGGGGTGATGGCTGGAAGTGGGATGGCGCGTGAGTTGGCACCAGCCAGCGGTGGAGGCAGAGACTCAGAGGTCAGGGATCTCTCTCTCTGTCTCTGTCTCTCTCTCTCTCCCTCAGGGAGCTGAGGAGAGTAAGGTGGCGCCCCCTGCCCACCTCGCCTACCTCTCCATGGGCCCTTCTTTCTCTGGCCGCTCCGGGAGCCCTGCGGGCTTGGGTTCAAGCCCCCACACACCGCACAGGCCAAGGGCGCATGCGCGACCGCCGGGGCCTAGGGCTGGCCTCGGGGGGCGGGGGGGGGCCCTCAGTGAAGGCCCCGCCCTCCCTCCAGGCTCTGACCCAGCTGCAGCTCTTCCATCGCCGCCCTTCTGGACTCGGCTTCAGCTGTCTCCCTCCCCTCCCCCACTCCCACTCAGCTTGCAGGCCGCTTCCCTGCCTTGAAAGCATTGCTCTGGCCCTGAGGGCCACAGACCTACTGGGCTTCAAGCTCAAGGCTCTGCCTGGGCCTGCTGCTTCGGCCAGGGGCTCATTTTTTCCTGGAAAGACAAAGCCATGGCCTCACCCCACGCCTGCACTTTGCCACGGCAGGCAGCCCAGATGTAGGAAAGGCTCTGTGGAGTCAGAAGTGCCGAGACAGGCAGATGGCACCAGAGGGTTTGGGGGCCAGGGCGCAACTGGGCTAGCCCCTCCTCCCGGGAGTCGGGGAGGCCCGGCCTTCCTAGTGCCCAGGCCACGGCTCCGGGGAGAAACCCGCCATGGAGGGCACGCGGGAGGCCCTCTGCCTGAGGTGGCAGGTGTCACGCCAGGGCCACTGCAAGCCTGGCTCGGCTTGCCTGCTTTCTCCAAAGGAGGCTGGCCGACCAGCCGAACCTGGCACCTGGGCCAGGCCCCTTCCAAGGGGACGAGTTCCAGAGGCTAGAGCCCTGGGGGCGGCTGCCAAGTCTCCTGGGGCGTGTGCTGGGCCCCCGTCAGAGGAGGAAGCAGCCTGGTAAACGGTGTGCCAGGCCTGAGATCTGGAGGCCTCCCACAGCCGGGTCCCTGTCCTGCCCAGGCCCCCCGAGGGAGGACGATGGTCGGGCAGTGGCGAGCGGGGTGGGGCTGGCGCCGAGCCTGCCCTTGGATGCCCCCGGGAAGGGCGCCGGGGGATGGGCTGCCCCTGGCCAGGTCTGAGGGACCGACCCAGCTCGGTGCTGTCGGGGGCAGAGAGAGAACCCCCCTCCGCCCTTTCCCTTCAGCTTCTTAGGGCTGGCCAAATCCTTCCCAAGACAGCTTGTCTGGAGAAAATCAGACCCAGCTGAAGAACATGTGTCCATGGGGGAAAGCCGGGAAACTGAGTCTCCCCACACAATAGCAGAGATTCTCATCTTGCATCCTCTCCTGAGCTAATGACAAAGGTGGATGTCCCGGGTGGGTGGGCCTGTGGAATGGGAGAGGGGAGGAAGTCTATTGTCATGCAGAGGGACATGGAAAGACTTGTCTGAAGCTTATCCCCTGCACTGGGGTCAGGTCGGGAAGGGACGGCACAGAGGTGAGCAGGAACCAACCGGCCTCTCTGTGGTGGGGCTGGCCCCAGGGCAGGCGTGGGGGTGATGGCTGGAAGTGGGATGGCGCGTGAGTTGGCACCAGCCAGCGGTGGAGGCAGAGACTCAGAGGTCAGGGATCTCTCTCTCTGTCTCTGTCTCTCTCTCTCTCCCTCAGGGAGCTGAGGAGAGTAAGGTGGCGCCCCCTGCCCACCTCGCCTACCTCTCCATGGGCCCTTCTTTCTCTGGCTGCTCCGGGAGCCCTGCGGGCTTGGGTTCAAGCCCCCACACACCGCACAGGCCAAGGGCGCATGCGCGACCGCCGGGGCCTAGGGCTGGCCTCGGGGGGCGGGGGGGGCCCTCAGTGAAGGCCCCGCCCTCCCTCCAGGCTCTGACCCAGCTGCAGCTCTTCCATCGCCGCCCTTCTGGACTCGGCTTCAGCTGTCTCCCTCCCCTCCCCCACTCCCACTCAGCTTGCAGGCCGCTTCCCTGCCTTGAAAGCATTGCTCTGGCCCTGAGGGCCACAGACCTACTGGGCTTCAAGCTCAAGGCTCTGCCTGGGCCTGCTGCTTCGGCCAGGGGCTCATTTTTTCCTGGAAAGACAAAGCCATGGCCTCACCCCACGCCTGCACTTTGCCACGGCAGGCAGCCCAGATGTAGGAAAGGCTCTGTGGAGTCAGAAGTGCCGAGACAGGCAGATGGCACCAGAGGGTTTGGGGGCCAGGGCGCAACTGGGCTAGCCCCTCCTCCCGGGAGTCGGGGAGGCCCGGCCTTCCTAGTGCCCAGGCCACGGCTCCGGGGAGAAACCCGCCATGGAGGGCACGCGGGAGGCCCTCTGCCTGAGGTGGCAGGTGTCACGCCAGGGCCACTGCAAGCCTGGCTCGGCTCGCCTGCTTTCTCCAAAGGAGGCTGGCCGACCAGCCGAACCTGGCACCTGGGCCAGGCCCCTTCCAAGGGGACGAGTTCCAGAGGCTAGAGCCCTGGGGGCGGCTGCCAAGGCTCCTGGGGCGTGTGCTGGGCCCCCGTCAGAGGAGGAAGCAGCCTGGTAAACGGTGTGCCAGGCCTGAGATCTGGAGGCCTCCCACACCCGGGTCCCTGTCCTGCCCAGGCCCCCCGAGGGAGGACGATGGTCGGGCAGTGGCGAGCGGGGTGGGGCTGGCGCCGAGCCTGCCCTTGGATGCCCCCGGGAAGGGCGCCGGGGGATGGGCTGCCCCTGGCCAGGTCTGAGGGACCGACCCAGCTCGGTGCTGTCGGGGGCAGAGAGAGAACCCCCCTCCGCCCTTTCCCTTCAGCTTCTTAGGGCTGGCCAAATCCTTCCCAAGACAGCTTGTCTGGAGAAAATCAGACCCAGCTGAAGAACATGTGTCCATGGGGGAAACCCGGGAAACTGAGTCTCCCCACACAATAGCAGAGATTCTCATCTTGCATCCTCTCCTGAGCTAATGACAAAGGTGGATGTCCCGGGTGGGTGGGCCTGTGGAATGGGAGAGGGGAGGAAGTCTATTGTCATGCAGAGGGACATGGAAAGACTTGTCTGAAGCTTATCCCCTGCACTGGGGTCAGGTCGGGAAGGGACAGCACAGAGGTGAGCAGGAACCAACCGGCCTCTCTGTGGTGGGGCTGGCCCCGGGGCAGGCGTGGGGGTGATGGCTGGAAGTGGGATGGCGCGTGAGTTGGCACCAGCCAGCGGTGGAGGCAGAGACTCAGAGGTCAGGGATCTCTCTCTCTGTCTCTGTCTCTCTCTCTCTCCCTCAGGGAGCTGAGGAGAGTAAGGTGGCGCCCCCTGCCCACCTCGCCTACCTCTCCATGGGCCCTTCTTTCTCTGGCCGCTCCGGGAGCCCTGCGGGCTTGGGTTCAAGCCCCCACACACCGCACAGGCCAAGGGCGCATGCGCGACCGCCGGGGCCTAGGGCTGGCCTCGGGGGGCGGGGGGGGCCCTCAGTGAAGGCCCCGCCCTCCCTCCAGGCTCTGACCCAGCTGCAGCTCTTCCATCGCCGCCCTTCTGGACTCGGCTTCAGCTGTCTCCCTCCCCTCCCCCACTCCCACTCAGCTTGCAGGCCGCTTCCCTGCCTTGAAAGCATTGCTCTGGCCCTGAGGGCCACAGACCTACTGGGCTTCAAGCTCAAGGCTCTGCCTGGGCCTGCTGCTTCGGCCAGGGGCTCATTTTTTCCTGGAAAGACAAAGCCATGGCCTCACCCCACGCCTGCACTTTGCCACGGCAGGCAGCCCAGATGTAGGAAAGGCTCTGTGGAGTCAGAAGTGCCGAGACAGGCAGATGGCACCAGAGGGTTTGGGGGCCAGGGCGCAACTGGGCTAGCCCCTCCTCCCGGGAGTCGGGGAGGCCCGGCCTTCCCAGTGCCCAGGCCACGGCTCCGGGGAGAAACCCGCCATGGAGGGCACGCGGGAGGCCCTCTGCCTGAGGTGGCAGGTGTCACGCCAGGGCCACTGCAAGCCTGGCTCGGCTCGCCTGCTTTCTCCAAAGGAGGCTGGCCGACCAGCCGAACCTGGCACCTGGGCCAGGCCCCTTCCAAGGGGACGAGTTCCAGAGGCTAGAGCCCTGGGGGCGGCTGCCAAGTCTCCTGGGGCGTGTGCTGGGCCCCCGTCAGAGGAGGAAGCAGCCTGGTAAACGGTGTGCCAGGCCTGAGATCTGGAGGCCTCCCACAGCCGGGTCCCTGTCCTGCCCAGGCCCCCCGAGGGAGGACGATGGTCGGGCAGTGGCGAGCGGGGTGGGGCTGGCGCCGAGCCTGCCCTTGGATGCCCCGGGGAAGGGCGCCGGGGGATGGGCTGCCCCTGGCCAGGTCTGAGGGACCGACCCAGCTCGGGGCTGTCGGGGGCAGAGAGAGAACCCCCCTCCGCCCTTTCCCTTGAGGTTCTTAGGGCTGGCCAAATCCTTCCCAAGACAGCTTGTCTGGAGAAAATCAGACCCAGCTGAAGAACATGTGTCCATGGGGGAAACCCGGGAAACTGAGTCTCCCCACACAATAGCAGAGATTCTCATCTTGCATCCTCTCCTGAGCTAATGACAAAGGTGGATGTCCCGGGTGGGTGGGCCTGTGGAATGGGAGAGGGGAGGAAGTCTATTGTCATGCAGAGGGACATGGAAAGACTTGTCTGAAGCTTATCCCCTGCACTGGGGTCAGGTCGGGAAGGGACGGCACAGAGGTGAGCAGGAACCAACCGGCCTCTCTGTGGTGGGGCTGGCCCCGGGGCAGGCGTGGGGGTGATGGCTGGAAGTGGGATGGCGCGTGAGTTGGCACCAGCCAGCGGTGGAGGCAGAGACTCAGAGGTCAGGGATCTCTCTCTCTGTCTCTGTCTCTCTCTCTCTCCCTCAGGGAGCTGAGGAGAGTAAGGTGGCGCCCCCTGCCCACCTCGCCTACCTCTCCATGGGCCCTTCTTTCTCTGGCTGCTCCGGGAGCCCTGCGGGCTTGGGTTCAAGCCCCCACACACCGCACAGGCCAAGGGCGCATGCGCGACCGCCGGGGCCTAGGGCTGGCCTCGGGGGGCGGGGGGGGCCCTCAGTGAAGGCCCCGCCCTCCCTCCAGGCTCTGACCCAGCTGCAGCTCCTCCATCGCCGCCCTTCTGGACTCGGCTTCAGCTGTCTCCCTCCCCTCCCCCACTCCCACTCAGCTTGCAGGCCGCTTCCCTGCCTTGAAAGCATTGCTCTGGCCCTGAGGGCCACAGACCTACTGGGCTTCAAGCTCAAGGCTCTGCCTGGGCCTGCTGCTTCGGCCAGGGGCTCATTTTTTCCTGGAAAGACAAAGCCATGGCCTCACCCCACGCCTGCACTTTGCCACGGCAGGCAGCCCAGATGTAGGAAAGGCTCTGTGGAGTCAGAAGTGCCGAGACAGGCAGATGGCACCAGAGGGTTTGGGGGCCAGGGCGCAACTGGGCTAGCCCCTCCTCCCGGGAGTCGGGGAGGCCCGGCCTTCCTAGTGCCCAGGCCACGGCTCCGGGGAGAAACCCGCCATGGAGCGCACGCGGGAGGCCCTCTGCCTGAGGTGGCAGGTGTCACGCCAGGGCCACTGCAAGCCTGGCTCGGCTTGCCTGCTTTCTCCAAAGGAGGCTGGCCGACCAGCCGAACCTGGCACCTGGGCCAGGCCCCTTCCAAGGGGACGAGTTCCAGAGGCTAGAGCCCTGGGGGCGGCTGCCAAGTGTTCTGGGGCGTGTGCTGGGCCCCCGTCAGAGGAGGAAGCAGCCTGGTAAACGGTGTGCCAGGCCTGAGATCTGGAGGCCTCCCACAGCCGGGTCCCTGTCCTGCCCAGGCCCCCCGAGGGAGGACGATGGTCGGGCAGTGGCGAGCGGGGTGGGGCTGGCGCCGAGCCTGCCCTTGGATGCCCCGGGGAAGGGCGCCGGGGGATGGGCTGCCCCTGGCCAGGTCTGAGGGACCGACCCAGCTCGGGGCTGTCGGGGGCAGAGAGAGAACCCCCCTCCGCCCTTTCCCTTCAGCTTCTTAGGGCTGGCCAAATCCTTCCCAAGACAGCTTGTCTGGAGAAAATCAGACCCAGCTGAAGAACATGTGTCCATGGGGGAAACCCGGGAAACTGAGTCTCCCCACACAATAGCAGAGATTCTCATCTTGCATCCTCTCCTGAGCTAATGACAAAGGTGGATGTCCCGGGTGGGTGGGCCTGTGGAATGGGAGAGGGGAGGAAGTCTATTGTCATGCAGAGGGACATGGAAAGACTTGTCTGAAGCTTATCCCCTGCACTGGGGTCAGGTCTGGAAGGGACGGCACAGAGGTGAGCAGGAACCAACCGGCCTCTCTGTGGTGGGGCTGGCCCCGGGGCAGGCGTGGGGGTGATGGCTGGAAGTGGGATGGCGCGTGAGTTGGCACCAGCCAGCGGTGGAGGCAGAGACTCAGAGGTCAGGGATCTCTCTCTCTGTCTCTGTCTCTCTCTCTCTCCCTCAGGGAGCTGAGGAGAGTAAGGTGGCGCCCCCTGCCCACCTCGCCTACCTCTCCATGGGCCCTTCTTTCTCTGGCCTCTCCGGGAGCCCTGCGGGCTTGGGTTCAAGCCCCCACACACCGCACAGGCCAAGGGCGCATGCGCGACCGCCGGGGCCTAGGGCTGGCCTCGGGGGGCGGGGGGGTCCTCAGTGAAGGCCCCGCCCTCCCTCCAGGCTCTGACCCAGCTGCAGCTCTTCCATCGCCGCCCTTCTGGACTCGGCTTCAGCTGTCTCCCTCCCCTCCCCCACTCCCACTCAGCTTGCAGGCCGTTTCCCTGCCTTGAAAGCATGGCTCTGGCCCTGAGGGCCACAGACCTACTGGGCTTCAAGCTCAAGGCTCTGCCTGGGCCTGCTGCTTCGGCCAGGGGCTCATTTTTTCCTGGAAAGACAAAGCCATGGCCTCACCCCACGCCTGCACTTTGCCACGGCAGGCAGCCCAGATGTAGGAAAGGCTCTGTGGAGTCAGAAGTGCCGAGACAGGCAGATGGCACCAGAGGGTTTGGGGGCCAGGGCGCAACTGGGCTAGCCCCTCCTCCCGGGAGTCGGGGAGGCCCGGCCTTCCTAGTGCCCAGGCCACGGCTCCGGGGAGAAACCCGCCATGGAGGGCACGCGGGAGGCCCTCTGCCTGAGGTGGCAGGTGTCACGCCAGGGCCACTGCAAGCCTGGCTCGGCTCGCCTGCTTTCTCCAAAGGAGGCTGGCCGACCAGCCGAACCTGGCACCTGGGCCAGGCCCCTTCCAAGGGGACGAGTTCCAGAGGCTAGAGCCCTGGGGGCGGCTGCCAAGTCTCCTGGGGCGTGTGCTGGGCCCCCGTCAGAGGAGGAAGCAGCCTGGTAAACGGTGTGCCAGGCCTGAGATCTGGAGGCCTCCCACAGCCGGGTCTCTGTCCTGCCCAGGCCCCCCGAGGGAGGACGATGGTCGGGCAGTGGCGAGCGGGGTGGGGCTGGCGCCGAGCCTGCCCTTGGATGCCCCGGGGAAGGGCGCCGGGGGATGGGCTGCCCCTGGCCAGGTCTGAGGGACCGACCCAGCTCGGGGCTGTCGGGGGCAGAGAGAGAACCCCCCTCCGCCCTTTCCCTTGAGGTTCTTAGGGCTGGCCAAATCCTTCCCAAGACAGCTTGTCTGGAGAAAATCAGACCCAGCTGAAGAACATGTGTCCATGGGGGAAACCCGGGAAACTGAGTCTCCCCACACAATAGCAGAGATTCTCATCTTGCATCCTCTCCTGAGCTAATGACAAAGGTGGATGTCCCGGGTGGGTGGGCCTGTGGAATGGGAGAGGGGAGGAAGTCTATTGTCATGCAGAGGGACATGGAAAGACTTGTCTGAAGCTTATCCCCTGCACTGGGGTCAGGTCGGGAAGGGACGGCACAGAGGTGAGCAGGAACCAACCGGCCTCTCTGTGGTGGGGCTGGCCCCGGGGCAGGCGTGGGGGTGATGGCTGGAAGTGGGATGGCGCGTGAGTTGGCACCAGCCAGCGGTGGAGGCAGAGACTCAGAGGTCAGGGATCTCTCTCTCTGTCTCTGTCTCTCTCTCTCTCCCTCAGGGAGCTGAGGAGAGTAAGGTGGCGCCCCCTGCCCACCTCGCCTACCTCTCCATGGGCCCTTCTTTCTCTGGCCGCTCCGGGAGCCCTGCGGGTTGGGTTCAAGCCCCCACACACCGCACAGGCCAAGGGCGCATGCGCGAACGCCGGGGCCTAGGGCTGGCCTCGGGGGGCGGGGGGGCCCTCAGTGAAGGCCTCGCCCTCCCTCCAGGCTCTGACCCAGCTGCAGCTCTTCCATCGCCGCCCTTCTGGACTCGGCTTCTGCTGTCTCCCTCCCCTCCCCCACTCCCACTCAGCTTGCAGGCCGCTTCCCTGCCTTGAAAGCATTGCTCTGGCCCTGAGGGCCACAGACCTACTGGGCTTCAAGCTCAAGGCTCTGCCTGGGCCTGCTGCTTCGGCCAGGGGCTCATTTTTTCCTGGAAAGACAAAGCCATGGCCTCACCCCACGCCTGCACTTTGCCACGGCAGGCAGCCCAGATGTAGGAAAGGCTCTGTGGAGTCAGAAGTGCCGAGACAGGCAGATGGCACCAGAGGGTTTGGGGGCCAGGGCGCAACTGGCTAGCCCCTCCTCCCGGGAGTCGGGGAGGCCCGGCCTTCCTAGTGCCCAGGCCACGGCTCCGGGGAGAAACCCGCCATGGAGCGCACGCGGGAGGCCCTCTGCCTGAGGTGGCAGGTGTCACGCCAGGGCCACTGCAAGCCTGGCTCGGCTTGCCTGCTTTCTCCAAAGGAGGCTGGCCGACCAGCCGAACCTGGCACCTGGGCCAGGCCCCTTCCAAGGGGACGAGTTCCAGAGGCTAGAGCCCTGGGGGCGGCTGCCAAGTGTTCTGGGGCGTGTGCTGGGCCCCCGTCAGAGGAGGAAGCAGCCTGGTAAACGGTGTGCCAGGCCTGAGATCTGGAGGCCTCCCACAGCCGGGTCCCTGTCCTGCCCAGGCCCCCCGAGGGAGGACGATGGTCGGGCAGTGGCGAGCGGGGTGGGGCTGGCGCCGAGCCTGCCCTTGGATGCCCCGGGGAAGGGCGCCGGGGGATGGGCTGCCCCTGGCCAGGTCTGAGGGACCGACCCAGCTCGGGGCTGTCGGGGGCAGAGAGAGAACCCCCCTCCGCCCTTTCCCTTCAGCTTCTTAGGGCTGGCCAAATCCTTCCCAAGACAGCTTGTCTGGAGAAAATCAGACCCAGCTGAAGAACATGTGTCCATGGGGGAAACCCGGGAAACTGAGTCTCCCCACACAATAGCAGAGATTCTCATCTTGCATCCTCTCCTGAGCTAATGACAAAGGTGGATGTCCCGGGTGGGTGGGCCTGTGGAATGGGAGAGGGGAGGAAGTCTATTGTCATGCAGAGGGACATGGAAAGACTTGTCTGAAGCTTATCCCCTGCACTGGGGTCAGGTCTGGAAGGGACGGCACAGAGGTGAGCAGGAACCAACCGGCCTCTCTGTGGTGGGGCTGGCCCCGGGGCAGGCGTGGGGGTGATGGCTGGAAGTGGGATGGCGCGTGAGTTGGCACCAGCCAGCGGTGGAGGCAGAGACTCAGAGGTCAGGGATCTCTCTCTCTGTCTCTGTCTCTCTCTCTCTCCCTCAGGGAGCTGAGGAGAGTAAGGTGGCGCCCCCTGCCCACCTCGCCTACCTCTCCATGGGCCCTTCTTTCTCTGGCCTCTCCGGGAGCCCTGCGGGCTTGGGTTCAAGCCCCCACACACCGCACAGGCCAAGGGCGCATGCGCGACCGCCGGGGCCTAGGGCTGGCCTCGGGGGGCGGGGGGGTCCTCAGTGAAGGCCCCGCCCTCCCTCCAGGCTCTGACCCAGCTGCAGCTCTTCCATCGCCGCCCTTCTGGACTCGGCTTCAGCTGTCTCCCTCCCCTCCCCCACTCCCACTCAGCTTGCAGGCCGTTTCCCTGCCTTGAAAGCATGGCTCTGGCCCTGAGGGCCACAGACCTACTGGGCTTCAAGCTCAAGGCTCTGCCTGGGCCTGCTGCTTCGGCCAGGGGCTCATTTTTTCCTGGAAAGACAAAGCCATGGCCTCACCCCACGCCTGCACTTTGCCACGGCAGGCAGCCCAGATGTAGGAAAGGCTCTGTGGAGTCAGAAGTGCCGAGACAGGCAGATGGCACCAGAGGGTTTGGGGGCCAGGGCGCAACTGGGCTAGCCCCTCCTCCCGGGAGTCGGGGAGGCCCGGCCTTCCTAGTGCCCAGGCCACGGCTCCGGGGAGAAACCCGCCATGGAGGGCACGCGGGAGGCCCTCTGCCTGAGGTGGCAGGTGTCACGCCAGGGCCACTGCAAGCCTGGCTCGGCTCGCCTGCTTTCTCCAAAGGAGGCTGGCCGACCAGCCGAACCTGGCACCTGGGCCAGGCCCCTTCCAAGGGGACGAGTTCCAGAGGCTAGAGCCCTGGGGGCGGCTGCCAAGTCTCCTGGGGCGTGTGCTGGGCCCCCGTCAGAGGAGGAAGCAGCCTGGTAAACGGTGTGCCAGGCCTGAGATCTGGAGGCCTCCCACAGCCGGGTCTCTGTCCTGCCCAGGCCCCCCGAGGGAGGACGATGGTCGGGCAGTGGCGAGCGGGGTGGGGCTGGCGCCGAGCCTGCCCTTGGATGCCCCGGGGAAGGGCGCCGGGGGATGGGCTGCCCCTGGCCAGGTCTGAGGGACCGACCCAGCTCGGGGCTGTCGGGGGCAGAGAGAGAACCCCCCTCCGCCCTTTCCCTTGAGGTTCTTAGGGCTGGCCAAATCCTTCCCAAGACAGCTTGTCTGGAGAAAATCAGACCCAGCTGAAGAACATGTGTCCATGGGGGAAACCCGGGAAACTGAGTCTCCCCACACAATAGCAGAGATTCTCATCTTGCATCCTCTCCTGAGCTAATGACAAAGGTGGATGTCCCGGGTGGGTGGGCCTGTGGAATGGGAGAGGGGAGGAAGTCTATTGTCATGCAGAGGGACATGGAAAGACTTGTCTGAAGCTTATCCCCTGCACTGGGGTCAGGTCGGGAAGGGACGGCACAGAGGTGAGCAGGAACCAACCGGCCTCTCTGTGGTGGGGCTGGCCCCGGGGCAGGCGTGGGGGTGATGGCTGGAAGTGGGATGGCGCGTGAGTTGGCACCAGCCAGCGGTGGAGGCAGAGACTCAGAGGTCAGGGATCTCTCTCTCTGTCTCTGTCTCTCTCTCTCTCCCTCAGGGAGCTGAGGAGAGTAAGGTGGCGCCCCCTGCCCACCTCGCCTACCTCTCCATGGGCCCTTCTTTCTCTGGCCGCTCCGGGAGCCCTGCGGGTTGGGTTCAAGCCCCCACACACCGCACAGGCCAAGGGCGCATGCTGCGAACGCCGGGGCCTAGGGCTGGCCTCGGGGGGCGGGGGGGCCCTCAGTGAAGGCCTCGCCCTCCCTCCAGGCTCTGACCCAGCTGCAGCTCTTCCATCGCCGCCCTTCTGGACTCGGCTTCTGCTGTCTCCCTCCCCTCCCCCACTCCCACTCAGCTTGCAGGCCGCTTCCCTGCCTTGAAAGCATTGCTCTGGCCCTGAGGGCCACAGACCTACTGGGCTTCAAGCTCAAGGCTCTGCCTGGGCCTGCTGCTTCGGCCAGGGGCTCATTTTTTCCTGGAAAGACAAAGCCATGGCCTCACCCCACGCCTGCACTTTGCCACGGCAGGCAGCCCAGATGTAGGAAAGGCTCTGTGGAGTCAGAAGTGCCGAGACAGGCAGATGGCACCAGAGGGTTTGGGGGCCAGGGCGCAACTGGCTAGCCCCTCCTCCCGGGAGTCGGGGAGGCCCGGCCTTCCTAGTGCCCAGGCCACGGCTCCGGGGAGAAACCCGCCATGGAGGGCACGCGGGAGGCCCTCTGCCTGAGGTGGCAGGTGTCACGAGAGGGCCACTGCAAGCCTGGCTCGGCTTGCCTGCTTTCTCCAAAGGAGGCTGGCCGACCAGCCGAACCTGGCACCTGGGCCAGGCCCCTTCCAAGGGGACGAGTTCCAGAGGCTAGAGCCCTGGGGGCGGCTGCCAAGTCTCCTGGGGCGTGTGCTGGGCCCCCGTCAGAGGAGGAAGCAGCCTGGTAAACGGTGTGCCAGGCCTGAGATCTGGAGGCCTCCCACAGCCGGGTCCCTGTCCTGCCCAGGCCCCCCGAGGGAGGACGATGGTCGGGCAGTGGCGAGCGGGGTGGGGCTGGCGCCGAGCCTGCCCTTGGATGCCCCGGGGAAGGGCGCCGGGGGATGGGCTGCCCCTGGCCGGGTCTGAGGGACCGACCCAGCTCGGGGCTGTCGGGGGCAGAGAGAGAACCCCCCTCCGCCCTTTCCCTTGAGGTTCTTAGGGCTGGCCAAATCCTTCCCAAGACAGCTTGTCTGGAGAAAATCAGACCCAGCTGAAGAACATGTGTCCATGGGGGAAACCCGGGAAACTGAGTCTCCCCACACAATAGCAGAGATTCTCATCTTGCATCCTCTCCTGAGCTAATGACAAAGGTGGATGTCCCGGGTGGGCCTGTGGAATGGGAGAGGGGAGGAAGTCTATTGTCATGCAGAGGGACATGGAAAGACTTGTCTGAAGCTTATCCCCTGCACTGGGGTCAGGTCGGGAAGGGACGGCACAGAGGTGAGCAGGAACCAACCGGCCTCTCTGTGGTGGGGCTGGCCCCGGGGCAGGCGTGGGGGTGATGGCTGGAAGTGGGATGGCGCGTGAGTTGGCACCAGCCAGCGGTGGAGGCAGAGACTCAGAGGTCAGGGATCTCTCTCTCTGTCTCTGTCTCTCTCTCTCTCCCTCAGGGAGCTGAGCAGAGTAAGGTGGCGCCCCCTGCCCACCTCGCCTACCTCTCCATGGGCCCTTCTTTCTCTGGCCGCTCCGGGAGCCCTGCGGGCTTGGGTTCAACCCCCCACACACCGCACAGGCCAAGGGCGCATGCGCGACCGCCGGGGCCTAGGGCTGGCCTCGGGGGGGGGGGGGTCCTCAGTGAAGGCCCCGCCCTCCCTCCAGGCTCTGACCCAGCTGCAGCTCTTCCATCGCCGCCCTTCTGGACTCGGCTTCAGCTGTCTCCCTCCCCTCCCCCACTCCCACTCAGCTTGCAGGCCGCTTCCCTGCCTTGAAAGCATGGCTCTGGCCCTGAGGGCCACAGACCTACTGGGCTTCAAGCTCAAGGCTCTGCCTGGGCCTGCTGCTTCGGCCAGGGGCTCATTTTTTCCTGGAAAGACAAAGCCATGGCCTCACCCCACGCCTGCACTTTGCCACGGCAGGCAGCCCAGATGTAGGAAAGGCTCTGTGGAGTCAGAAGTGCCGAGACAGGCAGATGGCACCAGAGGGTTTGGGGGCCAGGGCGCAACTGGGCTAGCCCCTCCTCCCGGGAGTCGGGGAGGCCCGGCCTTCCTAGTGCCCAGGCCACGGCTCCGGGGAGAAACCCGCCATGGAGGGCACGCGGGAGGCCCTCTGCCTGAGGTGGCAGGTGTCACGCCAGGGCCACTGCAAGCCTGGCTCGGCTCGCCTGCTTTCTCCAAAGGAGGCTGGCCGACCAGCCGAACCTGGCACCTGGGCCAGGCCCCTTCCAAGGGGACGAGTTCCAGAGGCTAGAGCCCTGGGGGCGGCTGCCAAGTCTCCTGGGGCGTGTGCTGGGCCCCCGTCAGAGGAGGAAGCAGCCTGGTAAACGGTGTGCCAGGCCTGAGATCTGGAGGCCTCCCACAGCCGGGTCTCTGTCCTGCCCAGGCCCCCCGAGGGAGGACGATGGTCGGGCAGTGGCGAGCGGGGTGGGGCTGGCGCCGAGCCTGCCCTTGGATGCCCCGGGGAAGGGCGCCGGGGGATGGGCTGCCCCTGGCCAGGTCTGAGGGACCGACCCAGCTCGGGGCTGTCGGGGGCAGAGAGAGAACCCCCCTCCGCCCTTTCCCTTGAGGTTCTTAGGGCTGGCCAAATCCTTCCCAAGACAGCTTGTCTGGAGAAAATCAGACCCAGCTGAAGAACATGTGTCCATGGGGGAAACCCGGGAAACTGAGTCTCCCCACACAATAGCAGAGATTCTCATCTTGCATCCTCTCCTGAGCTAATGACAAAGGTGGATGTCCCGGGTGGGTGGGCCTGTGGAATGGGAGAGGGGAGGAAGTCTATTGTCATGCAGAGGGACATGGAAAGACTTGTCTGAAGCTTATCCCCTGCACTGGGGTCAGGTCGGGAAGGGACGGCACAGAGGTGAGCAGGAACCAACCGGCCTCTCTGTGGTGGGGCTGGCCCCGGGGCAGGCGTGGGGGTGATGGCTGGAAGTGGGATGGCGCGTGAGTTGGCACCAGCCAGCGGTGGAGGCAGAGACTCAGAGGTCAGGGATCTCTCTCTCTGTCTCTGTCTCTCTCTCTCTCCCTCAGGGAGCTGAGGAGAGTAAGGTGGCGCCCCCTGCCCACCTCGCCTACCTCTCCATGGGCCCTTCTTTCTCTGGCCGCTCCGGGAGCCCTGCGGGTTGGGTTCAAGCCCCCACACACCGCACAGGCCAAGGGCGCATGCGCGAACGCCGGGGCCTAGGGCTGGCCTCGGGGGGCGGGGGGGCCCTCAGTGAAGGCCTCGCCCTCCCTCCAGGCTCTGACCCAGCTGCAGCTCTTCCATCGCCGCCCTTCTGGACTCGGCTTCTGCTGTCTCCCTCCCCTCCCCCACTCCCACTCAGCTTGCAGGCCGCTTCCCTGCCTTGAAAGCATTGCTCTGGCCCTGAGGGCCACAGACCTACTGGGCTTCAAGCTCAAGGCTCTGCCTGGGCCTGCTGCTTCGGCCAGGGGCTCATTTTTTCCTGGAAAGACAAAGCCATGGCCTCACCCCACGCCTGCACTTTGCCACGGCAGGCAGCCCAGATGTAGGAAAGGCTCTGTGGAGTCAGAAGTGCCGAGACAGGCAGATGGCACCAGAGGGTTTGGGGGCCAGGGCGCAACTGGCTAGCCCCTCCTCCCGGGAGTCGGGGAGGCCCGGCCTTCCTAGTGCCCAGGCCACGGCTCCGGGGAGAAACCCGCCATGGAGGGCACGCGGGAGGCCCTCTGCCTGAGGTGGCAGGTGTCACGAGAGGGCCACTGCAAGCCTGGCTCGGCTTGCCTGCTTTCTCCAAAGGAGGCTGGCCGACCAGCCGAACCTGGCACCTGGGCCAGGCCCCTTCCAAGGGGACGAGTTCCAGAGGCTAGAGCCCTGGGGGCGGCTGCCAAGTCTCCTGGGGCGTGTGCTGGGCCCCCGTCAGAGGAGGAAGCAGCCTGGTAAACGGTGTGCCAGGCCTGAGATCTGGAGGCCTCCCACAGCCGGGTCCCTGTCCTGCCCAGGCCCCCCGAGGGAGGACGATGGTCGGGCAGTGGCGAGCGGGGTGGGGCTGGCGCCGAGCCTGCCCTTGGATGCCCCGGGGAAGGGCGCCGGGGGATGGGCTGCCCCTGGCCGGGTCTGAGGGACCGACCCAGCTCGGGGCTGTCGGGGGCAGAGAGAGAACCCCCCTCCGCCCTTTCCCTTGAGGTTCTTAGGGCTGGCCAAATCCTTCCCAAGACAGCTTGTCTGGAGAAAATCAGACCCAGCTGAAGAACATGTGTCCATGGGGGAAACCCGGGAAACTGAGTCTCCCCACACAATAGCAGAGATTCTCATCTTGCATCCTCTCCTGAGCTAATGACAAAGGTGGATGTCCCGGGTGGGCCTGTGGAATGGGAGAGGGGAGGAAGTCTATTGTCATGCAGAGGGACATGGAAAGACTTGTCTGAAGCTTATCCCCTGCACTGGGGTCAGGTCGGGAAGGGACGGCACAGAGGTGAGCAGGAACCAACCGGCCTCTCTGTGGTGGGGCTGGCCCCGGGGCAGGCGTGGGGGTGATGGCTGGAAGTGGGATGGCGCGTGAGTTGGCACCAGCCAGCGGTGGAGGCAGAGACTCAGAGGTCAGGGATCTCTCTCTCTGTCTCTGTCTCTCTCTCTCTCCCTCAGGGAGCTGAGCAGAGTAAGGTGGCGCCCCCTGCCCACCTCGCCTACCTCTCCATGGGCCCTTCTTTCTCTGGCCGCTCCGGGAGCCCTGCGGGCTTGGGTTCAACCCCCCACACACCGCACAGGCCAAGGGCGCATGCGCGACCGCCGGGGCCTAGGGCTGGCCTCGGGGGGGGGGTCCTCAGTGAAGGCCCCGCCCTCCCTCCAGGCTCTGACCCAGCTGCAGCTCTTCCATCGCCGCCCTTCTGGACTCGGCTTCAGCTGTCTCCCTCCCCTCCCCCACTCCCACTCAGCTTGCAGGCCGCTTCCCTGCCTTGAAAGCATGGCTCTGGCCCTGAGGGCCACAGACCTACTGGGCTTCAAGCTCAAGGCTCTGCCTGGGCCTGCTGCTTCGGCCAGGGGCTCATTTTTTCCTGGAAAGACAAAGCCATGGCCTCACCCCACGCCTGCACTTTGCCACGGCAGGCAGCCCAGATGTAGGAAAGGCTCTGTGGAGTCAGAAGTGCCGAGACAGGCAGATGGCACCAGAGGGTTTGGGGGCCAGGGCGCAAGTGGGCTAGCCCCTCCTCCCGGGAGTCGGGGAGGCCCGGCCTTCCTAGTGCCCAGGCCACGGCTCCGGGGAGAAACCCGCCATGGAGGGCACGCGGGAGGCCCTCTGCCTGAGGTGGCAGGTGTCACGCCAGGGCCACTGCAAGCCTGGCTCGGCTTGCCTGCTTTCTCCAAAGGAGGCTGGCCGACCAGCCGAACCTGGCACCTGGGCCAGGCCCCTTCCAAGGGGACGAGTTCCAGAGGCTAGAGCCCTGGGGGCGGCTGCCAAGTCTCCTGGGGCGTGTGCTGGGCCCCCGTCAGAGGAGGAAGCAGCCTGGTAAACGGTGTGCCAGGCCTGAGATCTGGAGGCCTCCCACAGCCGGGTCCCTGTCCTGCCCAGGCCCCCCGAGGGAGGACGATGGTCGGGCAGTGGCGAGCGGGGTGGGGCTGGCGCCGAGCCTGCCCTTGGATGCCCCGGGGAAGGGCGCCGGGGGATGGGCTGCCCCTGGCCGGGTCTGAGGGACCGACCCAGCTCGGGGCTGTCGGGGGCAGAGAGAGAACCCCCCTCCGCCCTTTCCCTTCAGGTTCTTAGGGCTGGCCAAATCCTTCCCAAGACAGCTTGTCTGGAGAAAATCAGACCCAGCTGAAGAACATGTGTCCATGGGGGAAACCCGGGAAACTGAGTCTCCCCACACAATAGCAGAGATTCTCATCTTGCATCCTCTCCTGAGCTAATGACAAAGGTGGATGTCCCGGGTGGGCCTGTGGAATGGGAGAGGGGAGGAAGTCTATTGTCATGCAGAGGGACATGGAAAGACTTGTCTGAAGCTTATCCCCTGCACTGGGGTCAGGTCGGGAAGGGACGGCACAGAGGTGAGCAGGAACCAACCGGCCTCTCTGTGGTGGGGCTGGCCCCGGGGCAGGCGTGGGGGTGATGGCTGGAAGTGGGATGGCGCGTGAGTTGGCACCAGCCAGCGGTGGAGGCAGAGACTCAGAGGTCAGGGATCTCTCTCTCTGTCTCTGTCTCTCTCTCTCTCCCTCAGGGAGCTGAGCAGAGTAAGGTGGCGCCCCCTGCCCACCTCGCCTACCTCTCCATGGGCCCTTCTTTCTCTGGCCGCTCCGGGAGCCCTGCGGGCTTGGGTTCAACCCCCCACACACCGCACAGGCCAAGGGCGCATGCGCGACCGCCGGGGCCTAGGGCTGGCCTCGGGGGGGGGGGGGGTCCTCAGTGAAGGCCCCGCCCTCCCTCCAGGCTCTGACCCAGCTGCAGCTCTTCCATCGCCGCCCTTCTGGACTCGGCTTCAGCTGTCTCCCTCCCCTCCCCCACTCCCACTCAGCTTGCAGGCCGCTTCCCTGCCTTGAAAGCATGGCTCTGGCCCTGAGGGCCACAGACCTACTGGGCTTCAAGCTCAAGGCTCTGCCTGGGCCTGCTGCTTCGGCCAGGGGCTCATTTTTTCCTGGAAAGACAAAGCCATGGCCTCACCCCACGCCTGCACTTTGCCACGGCAGGCAGCCCAGGTGTAGGAAAGGATCTGTGGAGTCAGAAGTGCCGAGACAGGCAGATGGCACCAGAGGGTTTGGGGGCCAGGGCGCAACTGGCTAGCCCCTCCTCCCGGGAGTCGGGGAGGCCCGGCCTTCCTAGTGCCCAGGCCACGGCTCCGGGGAGAAACCCGCCATGGAGGGCACGCGGGAGGCCCTCTGCCTGAGGTGGCAGGTGTCACGCCAGGGCCACTGCAAGCCTGGCTCGGCTTGCCTGCTTTCTCCAAAGGAGGCTGGCCGACCAGCCGAACCTGGCACCTGGGCCAGGCCCCTTCCAAGGGGACGAGTTCCAGAGGCTAGAGCCCTGGGGGCGGCTGCCAAGTCTCCTGGGGCGTGTGCTGGGCCCCCGTCAGAGGAGGAAGCAGCCTGGTAAACGGTGTGCCAGGCCTGAGATCTGGAGGCCTCCCACAGCCGGGTCCCTGTCCTGCCCAGGCCCCCCGAGGGAGGACGATGGTCGGGCAGTGGCGAGCGGGGTGGGGCTGGCGCCGAGCCTGCCCTTGGATGCCCCGGGGAAGGGCGCCGGGGGATGGGCTGCCCCTGGCCGGGTCTGAGGGACCGACCCAGCTCGGGGCTGTCGGGGGCAGAGAGAGAACCCCCCTCCGCCCTTTCCCTTCAGGTTCTTAGGGCTGGCCAAATCCTTCCCAAGACAGCTTGTCTGGAGAAAATCAGACCCAGCTGAAGAACATGTGTCCATGGGGGAAACCCGGGAAACTGAGTCTCCCCACACAATAGCAGAGATTCTCATCTTGCATCCTCTCCTGAGCTAATGACAAAGGTGGATGTCCCGGGTGGGCCTGTGGAATGGGAGAGGGGAGGAAGTCTATTGTCATGCAGAGGGACATGGAAAGACTTGTCTGAAGCTTATCCCCTGCACTGGGGTCAGGTCGGGAAGGGACGGCACAGAGGTGAGCAGGAACCAACCGGCCTCTCTGTGGTGGGGCTGGCCCCGGGGCAGGCGTGGGGGTGATGGCTGGAAGTGGGATGGCGCGTGAGTTGGCACCAGCCAGCGGTGGAGGCAGAGACTCAGAGGTCAGGGATCTCTCTCTCTGTCTCTGTCTCTCTCTCTCTCCCTCAGGGAGCTGAGCAGAGTAAGGTGGCGCCCCCTGCCCACCTCGCCTACCTCTCCATGGGCCCTTCTTTCTCTGGCCGCTCCGGGAGCCCTGCGGGCTTGGGTTCAACCCCCCACACACCGCACAGGCCAAGGGCGCATGCGCGACCGCCGGGGCCTAGGGCTGGCCTCGGGGGGGGGGGGGGGGTCCTCAGTGAAGGCCCCGCCCTCCCTCCAGGCTCTGACCCAGCTGCAGCTCTTCCATCGCCGCCCTTCTGGACTCGGCTTCAGCTGTCTCCCTCCCCTCCCCCACTCCCACTCAGCTTGCAGGCCGCTTCCCTGCCTTGAAAGCATGGCTCTGGCCCTGAGGGCCACAGACCTACTGGGCTTCAAGCTCAAGGCTCTGCCTGGGCCTGCTGCTTCGGCCAGGGGCTCATTTTTTCCTGGAAAGACAAAGCCATGGCCTCACCCCACGCCTGCACTTTGCCACGGCAGGCAGCCCAGATGTAGGAAAGGCTCTGTGGAGTCAGAAGTGCCGAGACAGGCAGATGGCACCAGAGGGTTTGGGGGCCAGGGCGCAACTGGCTAGACCCTCCTCCCGGGAGTCGGGGAGGCCCGGCCTTCCTAGTGCCCAGGCCACGGCTCCGGGGAGAAACCCGCCATGGAGGGCACGCGGGAGGCCCTCTGCCTGAGGTGGCAGGTGTCACGCCAGGGCCACTGCAAGCCTGGCTCGGCTTGCCTGCTTTCTCCAAAGGAGGCTGGCCGACCAGCCGAACCTGGCACCTGGGCCAGGCCCCTTCCAAGGGGACGAGTTCCAGAGGCTAGAGCCCTGGGGGCGGCTGCCAAGTCTCCTGGGGCGTGTGCTGGGCCCCCGTCAGAGGAGGAAGCAGCCTGGTAAACGGTGTGCCAGGCCTGAGATCTGGAGGCCTCCCACAGCCGGGTCCCTGTCCTGCCCAGGCCCCCCGAGGGAGGACGATGGTCGGGCAGTGGCGAGCGGGGTGGGGCTGGCGCCGAGCCTGCCCTTGGATGCCCCGGGGAAGGGCGCCGGGGGATGGGCTGCCCCTGGCCGGGTCTGAGGGACCGACCCAGCTCGGGGCTGTCGGGGGCAGAGAGAGAACCCCCCTCCGCCCTTTCCCTTCAGGTTCTTAGGGCTGGCCAAATCCTTCCCAAGACAGCTTGTCTGGAGAAAATCAGACCCAGCTGAAGAACATGTGTCCATGGGGGAAACCCGGGAAACTGAGTCTCCCCACACAATAGCAGAGATTCTCATCTTGCATCCTCTCCTGAGCTAATGACAAAGGTGGATGTCCCGGGTGGGCCTGTGGAATGGGAGAGGGGAGGAAGTCTATTGTCATGCAGAGGGACATGGAAAGACTTGTCTGAAGCTTATCCCCTGCACTGGGGTCAGGTCGGGAAGGGACGGCACAGAGGTGAGCAGGAACCAACCGGCCTCTCTGTGGTGGGGCTGGCCCCGGGGCAGGCGTGGGGGTGATGGCTGGAAGTGGGATGGCGCGTGAGTTGGCACCAGCCAGCGGTGGAGGCAGAGACTCAGAGGTCAGGGATCTCTCTCTCTGTCTCTGTCTCTCTCTCTCTCCCTCAGGGAGCTGAGCAGAGTAAGGTGGCGCCCCCTGCCCACCTCGCCTACCTCTCCATGGGCCCTTCTTTCTCTGGCCGCTCCGGGAGCCCTGCGGGCTTGGGTTCAACCCCCCACACACCGCACAGGCCAAGGGCGCATGCGCGACCGCCGGGGCCTAGGGCTGGCCTCGGGGGGGGGGGGGGGGGTTCTCAGTGAAGGCCCCGCCCTCCCTCCAGGCTCTGACCCAGCTGCAGCTCTTCCATCGCCGCCCTTCTGGACTCGGCTTCAGCTGTCTCCCTCCCCTCCCCCACTCCCACTCAGCTTGCAGGCCGCTTCCCTGCCTTGAAAGCATGGCTCTGGCCCTGAGGG
>NW_026691008.1:0-26106 GCF_020826845.1 Diceros bicornis minor | reverse complement strand
AGTCTCCTGGGGCGTGTGCTGGGCCCCCGTCAGAGGAGGAAGCAGCCTGGTAAACGGTGTGCCAGGCCTGAGATCTGGAGGCCTCCCACACCCGGGTCCCTGTCCTGCCCAGGCCCCCCGAGGGAGGACGATGGTCGGGCAGTGGCGAGCGGGGTGGGGCTGGCGCCGAGCCTGCCCTTGGATGCCCCGGGGAAGGGCGCCGGGGGATGGGCTGCCCCTGGCCAGGTCTGAGGGACCGACCCAGCTCGGGGCTGTCGGGGGCAGAGAGAGAACCCCCCTCCGCCCTTTCCCTTCAGCTTCTTAGGGCTGGCCAAATCCTTCCCAAGACAGCTTGTCTGGAGAAAATCAGACCCAGCTGAAGAACATGTGTCCATGGGGGAAACCCGGGAAACTGAGTCTCCCCACACAATAGCAGAGATTCTCATCTTGCATCCTCTCCTGAGCTAATGACAAAGGTGGATGTCCCGGGTGGGTGGGCCTGTGGAATGGGAGAGGGGAGGAAGTCTATTGTCATGCAGAGGGACATGGAAAGACTTGTCTGAAGCTTATCCCCTGCACTGGGGTCAGGTCGGGAAGGGACGGCACAGAGGTGAGCAGGAACCAACCGGCCTCTCTGTGGTGGGGCTGGCCCCAGGGCAGGCGTGGGGGTGATGGCTGGAAGTGGGATGGCGCGTGAGTTGGCACCAGCCAGAGGCGGAGGCAGAGACTCAGAGGTCAGAGATCTCTCTCTCTGTCTCTGTCTCTCTCTCTCTCCCTCAGGGAGCTTAGGAGAGTAAGGTGGCGCCCCTGCCCACCTCGCCTACCTCTCCATGGGCCCTTCTTTCTCTGGCCGCTCCGGGAGCCCTGTGGGCTTGGGTTCAACCCCCCACACACCGCACAGGCCAAGGGCGCATGCGCGACCGCCGGGGACTAGGGCTGGCCTCGGGGGGGCGGGGGGTCCTCAGTGAAGGCCCCGCCCTCCCTCCAGGCTCTGACCCAGCTGCAGCTCTTCCATCGCCGCCCTTCTGGACTCGGCTTCAGCTGTCTCCCTCCCCTCCCCCACTCCCACTCAGCTTGCAGGCCGCTTCCCTGCCTTGAAAGCATTGCTCTGGCCCTGAGGGCCACAGACCTACTGGGCTTCAAGCTCAAGGCTCTGCCTGGGCCTGCTGCTTCGGCCAGGGGCTCATTTTTTCCTGGAAAGACAAAGCCATTGTCTCACCCCACGCCTGCACTTTGCCACGGCAGGCAGCCCAGATGTAGGAAAGGCTCTGTGGAGTCAGAAGTGCCGAGACAGGCAGATGGCACCAGAGTGTTGTGGGGGACAGGGCGCAACTGGGCTAGCCCCTCCTCCCGGGAGTCGGGGAGGCCCGGCCTTCCTAGTGCCCAGGCCACGGCTCCGGGGAGAAACCCGCCATGGAGGGCACGCGGGAGGCCCTCTGCCTGAGGTGGCAGGTGTCACGCCAGGGCTACTGCAAGCCTGGCTCGGCTTGCCTGCTTTCTCCAAAGGAGGCTGGCCGACCAGCCGAACCTGGCACCTGGGCCAGGCCCCTTCCAAGGGGACGAGTTCCAGAGGCTAGAGCCCTGGGGGCGGCTGCCAAGTCTCCTGGGGCGTGTGCTGGGCCCCCGTCAGAGGAGGAAGCAGCCTGGTAAACGGTGTGCCAGGCCTGAGATCTGGAGGCCTCCCACAGCCGGGTCCCTGTCCTGCCCAGGCCCCCCGAGGGAGGACGATGGTCGGGCAGTGGCGAGCGGGGTGGGGCTGGCGCCGAGCCTGCCCTTGGATGCCCCGGGGAAGGGCGCCGGGGGATGGGCTGCCCCTGGCCAGGTCTGAGGGACCGACCCAGCTCGGGGCTGTCGGGGGCAGAGAGAGAACCCCCCTCCGCCCTTTCCCTTCAGCTTCTTAGGGCTGGCCAAATCCTTCACAAGACAGCTTGTCTGGAGAAAATCAGACCCAGCTGAAGAACATGTGTCCATGGGGGAAACCCGGGAAACTGAGTCTCCCCACACAATAGCAGAGATTCTCATCTTGCATCCTCTCCTGAGCTAATGACAAAGGTGGATGTCCCGGGTGGGTGGGCCTGTGGAATGGGAGAGGGGAGGAAGTCTATTGTCATGCAGAGGGACATGGAAAGACTTGTCTGAAGCTTATCCCCTGCACTGGGGTCAGGTCGGGAAGGGACAGCACAGAGGTGAGCAGGAACCAACCGGCCTCTCTGTGGTGGGGCTGGCCCCAGGGCAGGCGTGGGGGTGATGGCTGGAAGTGGGATGGCGCGTGAGTTGGCACCAGCCAGCGGTGGAGGCAGAGACTCAGAGGTCAGGGATCTCTCTCCCTGTCTCTGTCTCTCTCTCTCTCCCTCAGGGAGCTGAGGAGAGTAAGGTGGCGCCCCCTGCCCACCTCGCCTACCTCTCCATGGGCCCTTCTTTCTCTGGCCGCTCCGGGAGCCCTGTGGGCTTGGGTTCAACCCCCCACACACCGCACAGGCCAAGGGCGCATGCGCGACCGCCGGGGACTAGGGCTGGCCTCGGGGGGCGGGGGGTCCTCAGTGAAGGCCCCGCCCTCCCTCCAGGCTCTGACCCAACTGCAGCTGTTCCATTGCCGCCCTTCTGGACTCGGCTTCAGCTGTCTCCCTCCCCTCCCCCACTCCCACTCAGCTTGCAGGCCGCTTCCCTGCCTTGAAAGCATGGCTCTGGCCCTGAGGGCCACAGACCTACTGGGCTTCAAGCTCAAGGCTCTGCCTGGGCCTGCTGCTTCGGCCAGGGGCTCAGTTTTTCCTGGAAAGACAAAGCCATGGCCTCACCCCACGCCTGCACTTTGCCACGGCAGGCAGCCCAGATGTAGGAAAGGCTCTGTGGAGTCAGAAGTGCCGAGACAGGCAGATGGCACCAGAGGGTTTGGGGGCCAGGGCGCAACTGGGCTAGCCCCTCCTCCCGGGAGTCGGGGAGGCCCGGCCTTCCTAGTGCCCAGGCCACGGCTCCGGGGAGAAACCCGCCATGGAGGGCACGCGGGAGGCCCTCTGCCTGAGGTGGCAGGTGTCACGCCAGGGCCACTGCAAGCCTGGCTCGGCTTGCCTGCTTTCTCCAAAGGAGGCTGGCCGACCAGCCGAACCTGGCACCTGGGCCAGGCCCCTTCCAAGGGGACGAGTTCCAGAGGCTAGAGCCCTGGGGGCGGCTGCCAAGTCTCCTGGGGCGTGTGCTGGGCCCCCGTCAGAGGAGGAAGCAGCCTGGTAAACGGTGTGCCAGGCCTGAGATCTGGAGGCCTCCCACAGCCGGGTCCCTGTCCTGCCCAGGCCCCCCGAGGGAGGACGATGGTCGGGCAGTGGCGAGCGGGGTGGGGCTGGCGCCGAGCCTGCCCTTGGATGCCCCGGGGAAGGGCGCCGGGGGATGGGCTGCCCCTGGCCAGGTCTGAGGGACCGACCCAGCTCGGGGCTGTCGGGGGCAGAGAGAGAACCCCCCTCCGCCCTTTCCCTTCAGCTTCTTAGGGCTGGCCAAATCCTTCCCAAGACAGCTTGTCTGGAGAAAATCAGACCCAGCTGAAGAACATGTGTCCATGGGGGAAACCCGGGAAACTGAGTCTCCCCACACAATAGCAGAGATTCTCATCTTGCATCCTCTCCTGAGCTAATGACAAAGGTGGATGTCCCGGGTGGGTGGGCCTGTGGAATGGGAGAGGGGAGGAAGTCTATTGTCATGCAGAGGGACATGGAAAGACTTGTCTGAAGCTTATCCCCTGCACTGGGGTCAGGTCGGGAAGGGACAGCACAGAGGTGAGCAGGAACCAACCGGCCTCTCTGTGGTGGGGCTGGCCCCGGGGCAGGCGTGGGGGTGATGGCTGGAAGTGGGATGGCGCGTGAGTTGGCACCAGCCAGAGGCGGAGGCAGAGACTCAGAGGTCAGAGATCTCTCTCTCTGTCTCTGTCTCTCTCTCTCTCCCTCAGGGAGCTGAGGAGAGTAAGGTGGCGCCCCTGCCCACCTCGCCTACCTCTCCATGGGCCCTTCTTTCTCTGGCCGCTCCAGGAGCCCTGCGGGCTTTGGTTCAAGCCCCCACACACAGCACAGGCCAAGGGCGCATGCGCGACCGCCGGGGCCTAGGGCTGGCCTCGGGGGGCGGGGGTTCTCAGTGAAGGCCCCGCCCTCCCTCCAGGCTCTGACCCAGCTGCAGCTCTTCCATCGCCGCCCTTCTGGACTCGGCTTCAGCTGTCTCCCTCCCCTCTCCCACTCCCACTCAGCTTGCAGGCCGCTTCCCTGCCTTGAAAGCATGGCTCTGGCCCTGAGGGCCACAGACCTACTGGGCTTCAAGCTCAAGGCTCTGCCTGGGCCTGCTGCTTCGGCCAGGGGCTCAGTTTTTCCTGGAAAGACAAAGCCATGGCCTCACCCCACGCCTGCACTTTGCCACGGCAGGCAGCCCAGATGTAGGAAAGGCTCTGTGGAGTCAGAAGTGCCGAGACAGGCAGATGGCACCAGAGGGTTTGGGGGCCAGGGCGCAACTGGGCTAGCCCCTCCTCCCGGGAGTCGGGGAGGCCCGGCCTTCCTAGTGCCCAGGCCACGGCTCCGGGGAGAAACCCGCCATGGAGGGCCCGCGGGAGGCCCTCTGCCTGAGGTGGCAGGTGTCACGCCAGGGCCACTGCAAGCCTGGCTCGGCTTGCCTGCTTTCTCCAAAGGAGGCTGGCCGACCAGCCGAACCTGGCACCTGGGCCAGGCCCCTTCCAAGGGGACGAGTTCCAGAGGCTAGAGCCCTGGGGGCGGCTGCCAAGTCTCCTGGGGCGTGTGCTGGGCCCCCGTCAGAGGAGGAAGCAGCCTGGTAAACGGTGTGCCAGGCCTGAGATCTGGAGGCCTCCCACAGCCGGGTCCCTGTCCTGCCCAGGCCCCCCGAGGGAGGACGATGGTCGGGCAGTGGCGAGCGGGGTGGGGCTGGCGCCGAGCCTGCCCTTGGATGCCCCGGGGAAGGGCGCCGGGGGATGGGCTGCCCCTGGCCAGGTCTGAGGGACCGACCCAGCTCGGGGCTGTCGGGGGCAGAGAGAGAACCCCCCTCCGCCCTTTCCCTTCAGGTTCTTAGGGCTGGCCAAATCCTTCCCAAGACAGCTTGTCTGGAGAAAATCAGACCCAGCTGAAGAACATGTGTCCATGGGGGAAACCCGGGCAACTGAGTCTCCCCACACAATAGCAGAGATTCTCATCTTGCATCCTCTCCTGAGCTAATGACAAAGGTGGATGTCCCGGGTGGGTGGGCCTGTGGAATGGGAGAGGGGAGGAAGTCTATTGTCATGCAGAGGGACATGGAAAGACTTGTCTGAAGCTTATCCCCTGCACTGGGGTCAGGTCGGGAAGGGACGGCACAGAGGTGAGCAGGAACCAACCGGCCTCTCTGTGGTGGGGCTGGCCCCGGGGCAGGCGTGGGGGTGATGGCTGGAAGTGGGATGGCGCGTGAGTTGGCACCAGCCAGCGGTGGAGGCAGAGACTCAGAGGTCAGGGATCTCTCTCTCTGTCTCTGTCTCTCTCTCTCTCCTTCAGGGAGCTGAGGAGAGTAAGGTGGCGCCCCCTGCCCACCTCGCCTACCTCTCCATGGGCCCTTCTTTCTCTGGCCGCTCCGGGAGCCCTGCGGGCTTGGGTTCAAGCCCCCACACACCGCACAGGCCAAGGGCGCATGCGCGACCGCCGGGGCCTAGGGCTGGCCTCGGGGGGCGGGGGTGTCCTCAGTGAAGGCCGCGCCCTCCCTCCAGGCTCTGACCCAGCTGCAGCTCTTCCATCGCCGCCCTTCTGGCCTCGGCTTCAGCTGTCTCCCTCCCCTCCCCCACTCCCACTCAGCTTGCAGGCCGCTTCCCTGCCTTGAAAGCATGGCTCTGGCCCTGAGGGCCACAGACCTACTGGGCTTCAAGCTCAAGGCTCTGCCTGGGCCTGCTGCTTCGGCCAGGGGCTCAGTTTTTCCTGGAAAGACAAAGCCATGGCCTCACCCCACGCCTGCACTTTGCCACGGCAGGCAGCCCAGATGTAGGAAAGGCTCTGTGGAGTCAGAAGTGCCGAGACAGGCAGATGGCACCAGAGGGTTTGGGGGCCAGGGCGCAACTGGGCTAGCCCCTCCTCCCGGGAGTCGGGGAGGCCCGGCCTTCCTAGTGCCCAGGCCACGGCTCCGGGGAGAAACCCGCCATGGAGGGCCCGCGGGAGGCCCTCTGCCTGAGGTGGCAGGTGTCACGCCAGGGCCACTGCAAGCCTGGCTCGGCTTGCCTGCTTTCTCCAAAGGAGGCTGGCCGACCAGCCGAACCTGGCACCTGGGCCAGGCCCCTTCCAAGGGGACGAGTTCCAGAGGCTAGAGCCCTGGGGGCGGCTGCCAAGTCTCCTGGGGCGTGTGCTGGGCCCCCGTCAGAGGAGGAAGCAGCCTGGTAAACGGTGTGCCAGGCCTGAGATCTGGAGGCCTCCCACAGCCGGGTCCCTGTCCTGCCCAGGCCCCCCGAGGGAGGACGATGGTCGGGCAGTGGCGAGCGGGGTGGGGCTGGCGCCGAGCCTGCCCTTGGATGCCCCGGGGAAGGGCGCCGGGGGATGGGCTGCCCCTGGCCAGGTCTGAGGGACCGACCCAGCTCGGGGCTGTCGGGGGCAGAGAGAGAACCCCCCTCCGCCCTTTCCCTTCAGGTTCTTAGGGCTGGCCAAATCCTTCCCAAGACAGCTTGTCTGGAGAAAATCAGACCCAGCTGAAGAACATGTGTCCATGGGGGAAACCCGGGCAACTGAGTCTCCCCACACAATAGCAGAGATTCTCATCTTGCATCCTCTCCTGAGCTAATGACAAAGGTGGATGTCCCGGGTGGGTGGGCCTGTGGAATGGGAGAGGGGAGGAAGTCTATTGTCATGCAGAGGGACATGGAAAGACTTGTCTGAAGCTTATCCCCTGCACTGGGGTCAGGTCGGGAAGGGACGGCACAGAGGTGAGCAGGAACCAACCGGCCTCTCTGTGGTGGGGCTGGCCCCGGGGCAGGCGTGGGGGTGATGGCTGGAAGTGGGATGGCGCGTGAGTTGGCACCAGCCAGCGGTGGAGGCAGAGACTCAGAGGTCAGGGATCTCTCTCTCTGTCTCTGTCTCTCTCTCTCTCCCTCAGGGAGCTGAGGAGAGTAAGGTGGCGCCCCCTGCCCACCTCGCCTACCTCTCCATGGGCCCTTCTTTCTCTGGCCGCTCCGGGAGCCCTGCGGGCTTGGGTTCAAGCCCCCACACACCGCACAGGCCAAGGGCGCATGCGCGACCGCCGGGGCCTAGGGCTGGCCTCGGGGGGCGGGGGTGTCCTCAGTGAAGGCCGCGCCCTCCCTCCAGGCTCTGACCCAGCTGCAGCTCTTCCATCGCCGCCCTTCTGGCCTCGGCTTCAGCTGTCTCCCTCCCCTCCCCCACTCCCACTCAGCTTGCAGGCCGCTTCCCTGCCTTGAAAGCATGGCTCTGGCCCTGAGGGCCACAGACCTACTGGGCTTCAAGCTCAAGGCTCTGCCTGGGCCTGCTGCTTCGGCCAGGGGCTCAGTTTTTCCTGGAAAGACAAAGCCATGGCCTCACCCCACGCCTGCACTTTGCCACGGCAGGCAGCCCAGATGTAGGAAAGGCTCTGTGGAGTCAGAAGTGCCGAGACAGGCAGATGGCACCAGAGGGTTTGGGGGCCAGGGCGCAACTGGGCTAGCCCCTCCTCCCGGGAGTCGGGGAGGCCCGGCCTTCCTAGTGCCCAGGCCACGGCTCCGGGGAGAAACCCGCCATGGAGGGCCCGCGGGAGGCCCTCTGCCTGAGGTGGCAGGTGTCACGCCAGGGCCACTGCAAGCCTGGCTCGGCTTGCCTGCTTTCTCCAAAGGAGGCTGGCCGACCAGCCGAACCTGGCACCTGGGCCAGGCCCCTTCCAAGGGGACGAGTTCCAGAGGCTAGAGCCCTGGGGGCGGCTGCCAAGTCTCCTGGGGCGTGTGCTGGGCCCCCGTCAGAGGAGGAAGCAGCCTGGTAAACGGTGTGCCAGGCCTGAGATCTGGAGGCCTCCCACAGCCGGGTCCCTGTCCTGCCCAGGCCCCCCGAGGGAGGACGATGGTCGGGCAGTGGCGAGCGGGGTGGGGCTGGCGCCGAGCCTGCCCTTGGATGCCCCGGGGAAGGGCGGCGGGGGATGGGCTGCCCCTGGCCAGGTCTGAGGGACCGACCCAGCTCGGGGCTGTCGGGGGCAGAGAGAGAACCCCCCTCCGCCCTTTCCCTTCAGGTTCTTAGGGCTGGCCAAATCCTTCCCAAGACAGCTTGTCTGGAGAAAATCAGACCCAGCTGAAGAACATGTGTCCATGGGGGAAACCCGGGCAACTGAGTCTCCCCACACAATAGCAGAGATTCTCATCTTGCATCCTCTCCTGAGCTAATGACAAAGGTGGATGTCCCGGGTGGGTGGGCCTGTGGAATGGGAGAGGGGAGGAAGTCTATTGTCATGCAGAGGGACATGGAAAGACTTGTCTGAAGCTTATCCCCTGCACTGGGGTCAGGTCGGGAAGGGACGGCACAGAGGTGAGCAGGAACCAACCGGCCTCTCTGTGGTGGGGCTGGCCCCGGGGCAGGCGTGGGGGTGATGGCTGGAAGTGGGATGGCGCGTGAGTTGGCACCAGCCAGCGGTGGAGGCAGAGACTCAGAGGTCAGGGATCTCTCTCTCTGTCTCTGTCTCTCTCTCTCTCCCTCAGGGAGCTGAGGAGAGTAAGGTGGCGCCCCCTGCCCACCTCGCCTACCTCTCCATGGGCCCTTCTTTCTCTGGCCGCTCCGGGAGCCCTGCGGGCTTGGGTTCAAGCCCCCACACACCGCACAGGCCAAGGGCGCATGCGCGACCGACGGGGCCTAGGGCTGGCCTCGGGGGGCGGGGGTGTCCTCAGTGAAGGCCGCGCCCTCCCTCCAGGCTCTGACCCAGCTGCAGCTCTTCCATCGCCGCCCTTCTGGCCTCGGCTTCAGCTGTCTCCCTCCCCTCCCCCACTCCCACTCAGCTTGCAGGCCGCTTCCCTGCCTTGAAAGCATGGCTCTGGCCCTGAGGGCCACAGACCTACTGGGCTTCAAGCTCAAGGCTCTGCCTGGGCCTGCTGCTTCGGCCAGGGGCTCAGTTTTTCCTGGAAAGACAAAGCCATGGCCTCACCCCACGCCTGCACTTTGCCACGGCAGGCAGCCCAGATGTAGGAAAGGCTCTGTGGAGTCAGAAGTGCCGAGACAGGCAGATGGCACCAGAGGGTTTGGGGGCCAGGGCGCAACTGGGCTAGCCCCTCCTCCCGGGAGTCGGGGAGGCCCGGCCTTCCTAGTGCCCAGGCCACGGCTCCGGGGAGAAACCCGCCATGGAGGGCCCGCGGGAGGCCCTCTGCCTGAGGTGGCAGGTGTCACGCCAGGGCCACTGCAAGCCTGGCTCGGCTTGCCTGCTTTCTCCAAAGGAGGCTGGCCGACCAGCCGAACCTGGCACCTGGGCCAGGCCCCTTCCAAGGGGACGAGTTCCAGAGGCTAGAGCCCTGGGGGCGGCTGCCAAGTCTCCTGGGGCGTGTGCTGGGCCCCCGTCAGAGGAGGAAGCAGCCTGGTAAACGGTGTGCCAGGCCTGAGATCTGGAGGCCTCCCACAGCCGGGTCCCTGTCCTGCCCAGGCCCCCCGAGGGAGGACGATGGTCGGGCAGTGGCGAGCGGGGTGGGGCTGGCGCCGAGCCTGCCCTTGGATGCCCCGGGGAAGGGCGCCGGGGGATGGGCTGCCCCTGGCCAGGTCTGAGGGACCGACCCAGCTCGGGGCTGTCGGGGGCAGAGAGAGAACCCCCCTCCGCCCTTTCCCTTCAGGTTCTTAGGGCTGGCCAAATCCTTCCCAAGACAGCTTGTCTGGAGAAAATCAGACCCAGCTGAAGAACATGTGTCCATGGGGGAAACCCGGGCAACTGAGTCTCCCCACACAATAGCAGAGATTCTCATCTTGCATCCTCTCCTGAGCTAATGACAAAGGTGGATGTCCCGGGTGGGTGGGCCTGTGGAATGGGAGAGGGGAGGAAGTCTATTGTCATGCAGAGGGACATGGAAAGACTTGTCTGAAGCTTATCCCCTGCACTGGGGTCAGGTCGGGAAGGGATGGCACAGAGGTGAGCAGGAACCAACCGGCCTCTCTGTGGTGGGGCTGGCCCCGGGGCAGGCGTGGGGGTGATGGCTGGAAGTGGGATGGCGCGTGAGTTGGCACCAGCCAGCGGTGGAGGCAGAGACTCAGAGGTCAGGGATCTCTCTCTCTGTCTCTGTCTCTCTCTCTCTCCCTCAGGGAGCTGAGGAGAGTAAGGTGGCGCCCCCTGCCCACCTCGCCTACCTCTCCATGGGCCCTTCTTTCTCTGGCCGCTCCGGGAGCCCTGCGGGCTTTGGTTCAAGCCCCCACACACAGCACAGGCCAAGGGCGCATGCGCGACCGCCGGGGCCTAGGGCTGGCCTCGGGGGGCGGGGGTGTCCTCAGTGAAGGCCGCGCCCTCCCTCCAGGCTCTGACCCAGCTGCAGCTCTTCCATCGCCGCCCTTCTGGCCTCGGCTTCAGCTGTCTCCCTCCCCTCCCCCACTCCCACTCAGCTTGCAGGCCGCTTCCCTGCCTTGAAAGCATGGCTCTGGCCCTGAGGGCCACAGACCTACTGGGCTTCAAGCTCAAGGCTCTGCCTGGGCCTGCTGCTTCGGCCAGGGGCTCAGTTTTTCCTGGAAAGACAAAGCCATGGCCTCACCCCACGCCTGCACTTTGCCACGGCAGGCAGCCCAGATGTAGGAAAGGCTCTGTGGAGTCAGAAGTGCCGAGACAGGCAGATGGCACCAGAGGGTTTGGGGGCCAGGGCGCAACTGGGCTAGCCCCTCCTCCCGGGAGTCGGGGAGGCCCGGCCTTCCTAGTGCCCAGGCCACGGCTCCTGGGAGAAACCCGCCATGGAGGGCCCGCGGGAGGCCCTCTGCCTGAGGTGGCAGGTGTCACGCCAGGGCCACTGCAAGCCTGGCTCGGCTTGCCTGCTTTCTCCAAAGGAGGCTGGCCGACCAGCCGAACCTGGCACCTGGGCCAGGCCCCTTCCAAGGGGACGAGTTCCAGAGGCTAGAGCCCTGGGGGCGGCTGCCAAGTCTCCTGGGGCGTGTGCTGGGCCCCCGTCAGAGGAGGAAGCAGCCTGGTAAACGGTGTGCCAGGCCTGAGATCTGGAGGCCTCCCACAGCCGGGTCCCTGTCCTGCCCAGGCCCCCCGAGGGAGGACGATGGTCGGGCAGTGGCGAGCGGGGTGGGGCTGGCGCCGAGCCTGCCCTTGGATGCCCCGGGGAAGGGCGCCGGGGGATGGGCTGCCCCTGGCCAGGTCTGAGGGACCGACCCAGCTCGGGGCTGTCGGGGGCAGAGAGAGAACCCCCCTCCGCCCTTTCCCTTCAGGTTCTTAGGGCTGGCCAAATCCTTCCCAAGACAGCTTGTCTGGAGAAAATCAGACCCAGCTGAAGAACATGTGTCCATGGGGGAAACCCGGGCAACTGAGTCTCCCCACACAATAGCAGAGATTCTCATCTTGCATCCTCTCCTGAGCTAATGACAAAGGTGGATGTCCCGGGTGGGTGGGCCTGTGGAATGGGAGAGGGGAGGAAGTCTATTGTCATGCAGAGGGACATGGAAAGACTTGTCTGAAGCTTATCCCCTGCACTGGGGTCAGGTCGGGAAGGGACGGCACAGAGGTGAGCAGGAACCAACCGGCCTCTCTGTGGTGGGGCTGGCCCCGGGGCAGGCGTGGGGGTGATGGCTGGAAGTGGGATGGCGCGTGAGTTGGCACCAGCCAGCGGTGGAGGCAGAGACTCAGAGGTCAGGGATCTCTCTCTCTGTCTCTGTCTCTCTCTCTCTCCCTCAGGGAGCTGAGGAGAGTAAGGTGGCGCCCCCTGCCCACCTCGCCTACCTCTCCATGGGCCCTTCTTTCTCTGGCCGCTCCGGGAGCCCTGCGGGCTTGGGTTCAAGCCCCCACACACCGCACAGGCCAAGGGCGCATGCGCGACCGCCGGGGCCTAGGGCTGGCCTCGGGGGGCGGGGGTGTCCTCAGTGAAGGCCGCGCCCTCCCTCCAGGCTCTGACCCAGCTGCAGCTCTTCCATCGCCGCCCTTCTGGCCTCGGCTTCAGCTGTCTCCCTCCCCTCCCCCACTCCCACTCAGCTTGCAGGCCGCTTCCCTGCCTTGAAAGCATGGCTCTGGCCCTGAGGGCCACAGACCTACTGGGCTTCAAGCTCAAGGCTCTGCCTGGGCCTGCTGCTTCGGCCAGGGGCTCAGTTTTTCCTGGAAAGACAAAGCCATGGCCTCACCCCACGCCTGCACTTTGCCACGGCAGGCAGCCCAGATGTAGGAAAGGCTCTGTGGAGTCAGAAGTGCCGAGACAGGCAGATGGCACCAGAGGGTTTGGGGGCCAGGGCGCAACTGGGCTAGCCCCTCCTCCCGGGAGTCGGGGAGGCCCGGCCTTCCTAGTGCCCAGGCCACGGCTCCGGGGAGAAACCCGCCATGGAGGGCCCGCGGGAGGCCCTCTGCCTGAGGTGGCAGGTGTCACGCCAGGGCCACTGCAAGCCTGGCTCGGCTTGCCTGCTTTCTCCAAAGGAGGCTGGCCGACCAGCCGAACCTGGCACCTGGGCCAGGCCCCTTCCAAGGGGACGAGTTCCAGAGGCTAGAGCCCTGGGGGCGGCTGCCAAGTCTCCTGGGGCGTGTGCTGGGCCCCCGTCAGAGGAGGAAGCAGCCTGGTAAACGGTGTGCCAGGCCTGAGATCTGGAGGCCTCCCACAGCCGGGTCCCTGTCCTGCCCAGGCCCCCCGAGGGAGGACGATGGTCGGGCAGTGGCGAGCGGGGTGGGGCTGGCGCCGAGCCTGCCCTTGGATGCCCCGGGGAAGGGCGCCGGGGGATGGGCTGCCCCTGGCCAGGTCTGAGGGACCGACCCAGCTCGGGGCTGTCGGGGGCAGAGAGAGAACCCCCCTCCGCCCTTTCCCTTCAGGTTCTTAGGGCTGGCCAAATCCTTCCCAAGACAGCTTGTCTGGAGAAAATCAGACCCAGCTGAAGAACATGTGTCCATGGGGGAAACCCGGGCAACTGAGTCTCCCCACACAATAGCAGAGATTCTCATCTTGCATCCTCTCCTGAGCTAATGACAAAGGTGGATGTCCCGGGTGGGTGGGCCTGTGGAATGGGAGAGGGGAGGAAGGTCTATTGTCATGCAGAGGGACATGGAAAGACTTGTCTGAAGCTATCCCCTGCACTGGGGTCAGGTCGGGAAGGGACGGCACAGAGGTGAGCAGGAACCAACCGGCCTCTCTGTGGTGGGGCTGGCCCCGGGGCAGGCGTGGGGGTGATGGCTGGAAGTGGGATGGCGCGTGAGTTGGCACCAGCCAGCGGTGGAGGCAGAGACTCAGAGGTCAGGATCTCTCTCTCTGTCTCTGTCTCTCTCTCTCTCCCTCAGGGAGCTGAGGAGAGTAAGGTGGCGCCCCTGCCCACCTCGCTACCTCTCCATGGGCCCTTCTTTCTCTGGCCGCTCCGGGAGCCCTGCGGGCTTGGGTTCAAGCCCCCACACACCGCACAGGCCAAGGGCGCATGCGCGACCGCCGGGGCCTAGGGCTGGCCTCGGGGGGCGGGGGTGTCCTCAGTGAAGGCCGCGCCTCCCTCCAGGCTCTGACCCAGCTGCAGCTCTTCCATCGCCGCCCTTCTGGCCTCGGCTTCAGCTGTCTCCCTCCCCTCCCCCACTCCCACTCAGCTTGCAGGCCGCTTCCTGCCTTGAAAGCATGGCTCTGGCCCTGAGGGCCACAGACCTACTGGGCTTCAAGCTCAAGGCTCTGCCTGGGCCTGCTGCTTCGGCCAGGGGCTCAGTTTTTCCTGGAAAGACAAAGCCATGGCCTCACCCCACGCCTGCACTTTGCCACGGCAGGCAGCCCAGATGTAGAAAGGCTCTGTGGAGTCAGAAGTGCCGAGACAGGCAGATGGCACCAGAGGGTTTGGGGGCCAGGGCGCAACTGGCTAGCCCCTCCTCCCGGGAGTCGGGGAGGCCCGGCCTTCCTAGTGCCCAGGCCACGGCTCCGGGGAGAAACCCGCCATGGAGGGCCCGCGGGAGGCCCTCTGCCTGAGGTGGCAGTGTCACGCCAGGGCCACTGCAAGCCTGGCTCGGCTTGCCTGCTTTCTCCAAAGGAGGCTGGCCGACCAGCCGAACCTGGCACCTGGGCCAGGCCCCTTCCAAGGGGACGAGTTCCTGAGGCTAGAGCCCTGGGGGCGGCTGCCAAGTCTCCTGGGGCGTGTGCTGGGCCCCCGTCAGAGGAGGAAGCAGCCTGGTAAAACGGTGTGCCAGGCCTGAGATCTGGAGGCCTCCCACAGCCGGGTCCCTGTCCTGCCCAGGCCCCCCGAGGGAGGACGATGGTCGGGCAGTGGCGAGCGGGGTGGGCTGGCGCCGAGCCTGCCCTTGGATGCCCGGGGAAGGGCGGCGGGGGATGGGCTGCCCCTAGGCCAGGTCTGAGGGACCGACCCAGCTCGGGGCTGTCGGGGCAGAGAGAGAACCCCCCTCCGCCCTTTCCCTTCAGCTTCTTAGGGCTGGCCAGGCTGGCCAAATCCTTCCCAAGACAGCTTGTCTGGAGAAAATCAGACCCAGCTGAAGAACATGTGTCCATGGGGGAAACCCGGGCAACTGAGTCTCCCCACACAATAGCAGAGATTCTCATCTTGCATCCTCTCCTGAGCTAATGACAAAGGTGGATGTCCCGGGTGGGTGGGCCTGTGGAATGGGAGAGGGGAGGAAGTCTATTGTCATGCAGAGGGACATGGAAAGACTTGTCTGAAGCTTATCCCCTGCACTGGGGTCAGGTCGGGAAGGGACGGCACAGAGGTGAGCAGGAACCAACCGGCCTCTCTGTGGTGGGGCTGGCCCCGGGGCAGGCGTGGGGGTGATGGCTGGAAGTGGGATGGCGCGTGAGTTGGCACCAGCCAGCGGTGGAGGCAGAGACTCAGAGGTCAGGGATCTCTCTCTCTGTCTCTGTCTCTCTCTCTCTCCCTCAGGGAGCTGAGGAGAGTAAGGTGGCGCCCCCTGCCCACCTCGCCTACCTCTCCATGGGCCCTTCTTTCTCTGGCCGCTCCGGGAGCCCTGCGGGCTTGGGTTCAAGCCCCCACACACTGCACAGGCCAAGGGCGCATGCGCGACCGCCGGGGCCTAGGGGTGGCCTGGGGGGAGGGTCCTCAGTGAAGGCCCCGCCCTCCCTCCAGGCTCTGACCCAGCTGCAGCTCTTCCATCGCCGCCCTTCTGGACTCGGCTTCAGCTGTCTCCCTCCCCTCCCCCACTCCCACTCAGCTTGCAGGCCGCTTCCCTGCCTTGAAAGCATTGCTCTGGCCCTGAGGGCCACAGACATACTGGGCTTCAAGCTCAAGGCTCTGCCTGGGCCTGCTGCTTCGGCCAGGGGCTCATTTTTTCCTGGAAAGACAAAGCCATGGCCTCACCCCACGCCTGCACTTTGCCACGGCAGGCAGCCCAGATGTAGGAAAGGCTCTGTGGAGTCAGAAGTGCCGAGACAGGCAGATGGCACCAGAGGGTTTGGGGGCCAGGGCGCAACTGGGCTAGCCCCTCCTCCCGGGAGTCGGGGAGGCCCGGCCTTCCTAGTGCCCAGGCCACGGCTCCGGGGAGAAACCCGCCATGGAGGGCACGTGGGAGGCCCTCTGCCTGAGGTGACAGGTGTCACGCCAGGGCCACTGCAAGCCTGGCTCGGCTTGCCTGCTTTCTCCAAAGGAGGCTGGCCGACCAGCCGAACCTGGCACCTGGGCCAGGCCCCTTCCAAGGGGACGAGTTCCAGAGGCTAGAGCCCTGGGGGCGGCTGCCAAGTCTCCTGGGGCGTGTGCTGGGCCCCCGTCAGAGGAGGAAGCAGCCTGGTAAACGGTGTGCCAGGCCTGAGATCTGGAGGCCTCCCACAGCCGGGTCCCTGTCCTGCCCAGGCCCCCCGAGGGAGGACGATGGTCTCGGGCAGTGGCGAGCGGGGTGGGGCTGGCGCCGAGCCTGCCCTTGGATGCCCCGGGGAAGGGCGCCGGGGGATGGGCTGCCCCTGGCCAGGTCTGAGGGACCGACCTAGCTCGGGGCTGTCGGGGGCAGAGAGAGAACCCCCCTCCGCCCTTTCCCTTCAGCTTCTTAGGGCTGGCCAAATCCTTCCCAAGACAGCTTGTCTGGAGAAAATCAGACCCAGCTGAAGAACATGTGTCCATGGGGGAAACCCGGGAAACTGAGTCTCCCCACACAATAGCAGAGATTCTCATCTTGCATCCTCTCCTGAGCTAATGACAAAGGTGGATGTCCCGGGTGGGTGGGCATGTGGAATGGGAGAGGGGAGGAAGTCTATTGTCATGCAGAGGGACATGGAAAGACTTGTCTGAAGCTTATCCCCTGCACTGGGGTCAGGTCTGGAAGGGACGGCACAAGGTGAGCAGGAACCAACCGGCCTCTCTGTGGTGGGGCTGGCCCCAGGGCAGGCGTGGGGGTGATGGCTGGAAGTGGGATGGCGCGTGAGTTGGCACCAGCCAGAGGCGGAGGCAGAGACTCAGAGGTCAGAGATCTCTCTCTCTGTCTCTGTCTCTCTCTCTCTCCCTCAGGGAGCTGAGGAGAGTAAGGTGGCGCCCCCTGCCCACCTCGCCTACCTCTCCATGGGCCCTTCTTTCTCTGGCCGCTCCGGGAGCCCTGCGGGCTTGGGTTCAAGCCCCCACACACCGCACAGTCCAAGGGCGCATGCGCGACCGCCGGGGCCTAGGGCTGGCCTGGGGGGAGGGTCCTCAGTGAAGGCCCCGCCCTCCCTCCAGGCTCTGACCCAGCTGCAGCTCTTCCATCGCCGCCCTTCTGGCCTCGGCTTCAGCTGTCTCCCTCCCCTCCCCCACTCCCACTCAGCTTGCAGGCCGCTTCCCTGCCTTGAAAGCATTGCTCTGGCCCTGAGGGCCACAGACATACTGGGCTTCAAGCTCAAGGCTCTGCCTGGGCCTGCTGCTTCGGCCAGGGGCCCATTTTTTCCTGGAAAGACAAAGCCATGGCCTCACCCCACGCCTGCACTTTGCCACGGCAGGCAGCCCAGATGTAGGAAAGGCTCTGTGGAGTCAGAAGTGCTCAGACAGGCAGATGGCACCAGAGGGTTTGGGGGCCAGGGCGCAACTGGGCTAGCCCCTCCTCCCGGGAGTCGGGGAGGCCCGGCCTTCCTAGTGCCCAGGCCACGGCTCCGGGGAGAAACCCGCCATGGAGGGCACGTGGGAGGCCCTCTGCCTGAGGTGACAGGTGTCACGCCAGGGCCACTGCAAGCCTGGCTCGGCTTGCCTGCTTTCTCCAAAGGAGGCTGGCCGACCAGCCGAACCTGGCACCTGGGCCAGGCCCCTTCCAAGGGGACGAGTTCCAGAGGCTAGAGCCCTGGGGGCGGCTGCCAAGTCTCCTGGGGCGTGTGCTGGGCCCCCGTCAGAGGAGGAAGCAGCCTGGTAAACGGTGTGCCAGGCCTGAGATCTGGAGGCCTCCCACAGCCGGGTCCCTGTCCTGCCCAGGCCCCCCGAGGGAGGACGATGGTCTCGGGCAGTGGCGAGCGGGGTGGGGCTGGCGCCGAGCCTGCCCTTGGATGCCCCGGGGAAGGGCGCCGGGGGATGGGCTGCCCCTGGCCAGGTCTGAGGGACCGACCTAGCTCGGGGCTGTCGGGGGCAGAGAGAGAACCCCCCTCCGCCCTTTCCCTTCAGCTTCTTAGGGCTGGCCAAATCCTTCCCAAGACAGCTTGTCTGGAGAAAATCAGACCCAGCTGAAGAACATGTGTCCATGGGGGAAACCCGGGCAACTGAGTCTCCCCACACAATAGCAGAGATTCTCATCTTGCATCCTCTCCTGAGCTAATGACAAAAGTGGATGTCCCGGGTGGGTGGGCCTGTGGAATGGGAGAGGGGAGGAAGTCTATTGTCATGCAGAGGGACATGGAAAGACTTGTCTGAAGCTTATCCCCTGCACTGGGGTCAGGTCGGGAAGGGACGGCACAGAGGTGAGCAGGAACCAACCGGCCTCTCTGTGGTGGGGCTGGCCCCGGGGCAGGCGTGGGGGTGATGGCTGGAAGTGGGATGGCGCGTGAGTTGGCACCAGCCAGCGGTGGAGGCAGAGACTCAGAGGTCAGGGATCTCTCTCTCTGTCTCTGTCTCTCTCTCTCTCCCTCAGGGAGCTGAGGAGAGTAAGGTGGCGCCCCCCTGCCCACCTCGCCTACCTCTCCATGGGCCCTTCTTTCTCTGGCCGCTCCGGGAGCCCTGCGGGCTTGGGTTCAAGCCCCCACACACTGCACAGGCCAAGGGCGCATGCGCGACCGCCGGGGCCTAGGGCTGGCCTGGGGGGAGGGTCCTCAGTGAAGGCCCCGCCCTCCCTCCAGGCTCTGACCCAGCTGCAGCTCTTCCATCGCCGCCCTTCTGGACTCGGCTTCAGCTGTCTCCCTCCCCTCCCCCACTCCCACTCAGCTTGCAGGCCGCTTCCCTGCCTTGAAAGCATTGCTCTGGCCCTGAGGGCCACAGACATACTGGGCTTCAAGCTCAAGGCTCTGCCTGGGCCTGCTGCTTCGGCCAGGGGCTCATTTTTTCCTGGAAAGACAAAGCCATGGCCTCACCCCACGCCTGCACTTTGCCACGGCAGGCAGCCCAGATGTAGGAAAGGCTCTGTGGAGTCAGAAGTGCCGAGACAGGCAGATGGCACCAGAGGGTTTGGGGGCCAGGGCGCAACTGGGCTAGCCCCTCCTCCCGGGAGTCGGGGAGGCCCGGCCTTCCTAGTGCCCAGGCCACGGCTCCGGGGAGAAACCCGCCATGGAGGGCACGTGGGAGGCCCTCTGCCTGAGGTGACAGGTGTCACGCCAGGGCCACTGCAAGCCTGGCTCGGCTTGCCTGCTTTCTCCAAAGGAGGCTGGCCGACCAGCCGAACCTGGCACCTGGGCCAGGCCCCTTCCAAGGGGACGAGTTCCAGAGGCTAGAGCCCTGGGGGCGGCTGCCAAGTCTCCTGGGGCGTGTGCTGGGCCCCCGTCAGAGGAGGAAGCAGCCTGGTAAACGGTGTGCCAGGCCTGAGATCTGGAGGCCTCCCACAGCCGGGTCCCTGTCCTGCCCAGGCCCCCCGAGGGAGGACGATGGTCTCGGGCAGTGGCGAGCGGGGTGGGGCTGGCGCCGAGCCTGCCCTTGGATGCCCCGGGGAAGGGCGCCGGGGGATGGGCTGCCCCTGGCCAGGTCTGAGGGACCGACCTAGCTCGGGGCTGTCGGGGGCAGAGAGAGAACCCCCCTCCGCCCTTTCCCTTCAGCTTCTTAGGGCTGGCCAAATCCTTCCCAAGACAGCTTGTCTGGAGAAAATCAGACCCAGCTGAAGAACATGTGTCCATGGGGGAAACCCGGGAAACTGAGTCTCCCCACACAATAGCAGAGATTCTCATCTTGCATCCTCTCCTGAGCTAATGACAAAGGTGGATGTCCCGGGTGGGTGGGCCTGTGGAATGGGAGAGGGGAGGAAGTCTATTGTCATGCAGAGGGACATGGAAAGACTTGTCTGAAGCTTATCCCCTGCACTGGGGTCCGGTCGGGAAGGGACGGCACAGAGGTGAGCAGGAACCAACCGGCCTCTCTGTGGTGGGGCTGGCCCCGGGGCAGGCGTGGGGGTGATGGCTGGAAGTGGGATGGCGCGTGAGTTGGCACCAGCCAGCGGTGGAGGCAGAGACTCAGAGGTCAGGGATCTCTCTCTCTGTCTCTGTCTCTCTCTCTCTCCCTCAGGGAGCTGAGGAGAGTAAGGTGGCGCCCCCTGCCCACCTCGCCTACCTCTCCATGGGCCCTTCTTTCTCTGGCCGCTCCGGGAGCCCTGCGGGCTTGGGTTCAAGCCCCCACACACCGCACAGGCCAAGGGCGCATGCGCGACCGCCGGGGCCTAGGGCTGGCCTGGGGGGAGGGTCCTCAGTGAAGGCCCCGCCCTCCCTCCAGGCTCTGACCCAGCTGCAGCTCTTCCATCGCCGCCCTTCTGGACTCGGCTTCAGCTGTCTCCCTCCCCTCCCCCACTCCCACTCAGCTTGCAGGCCGCTTCCCTGCCTTGAAAGCATTGCTCTGGCCCTGAGGGCCACAGACATACTGGGCTTCAAGCTCAAGGCTCTGCCTGGGCCTGCTGCTTCGGCCAGGGGCTCATTTTTTCCTGGAAAGACAAAGCCATGGCCTCACCCCACGCCTGCACTTTGCCACGGCAGGCAGCCCAGATGTAGGAAAGGCTCTGTGGAGTCAGAAGTGCCGAGACAGGCAGATGGCACCAGAGGGTTTGGGGGCCAGGGCGCAACTGGGCTAGCCCCTCCTCCCGGGAGTCGGGGAGGCCCGGCCTTCCTAGTGCCCAGGCCACGGCTCCGGGGAGAAACCCGCCATGGAGGGCACGTGGGAGGCCCTCTGCCTGAGGTGACAGGTGTCACGCCAGGGCCACTGCAAGCCTGGCTCGGCTTGCCTGCTTTCTCCAAAGGAGGCTGGCCGACCAGCCGAACCTGGCACCTGGGCCAGGCCCCTTCCAAGGGGACGAGTTCCAGAGGATAGAGCCCTGGGGGCGGCTGCCAAGTCTCCTGGGGCGTGTGCTGGGCCCCCGTCAGAGGAGGAAGCAGCCTGGTAAACGGTGTGCCAGGCCTGAGATCTGGAGGCCTCCCACAGCCGGGTCCCTGTCCTGCCCAGGCCCCCCGAGGGAGGACGATGGTCTCGGGCAGTGGCGAGCGGGGTGGGGCTGGCGCCGAGCCTGCCCTTGGATGCCCCGGGGAAGGGCGCCGGGGGATGGGCAGCCCCTGGCCAGGTCTGAGGGACCGACCCAGCTCGGGGCTGTCGGGGGCAGAGAGAGAACCCCCCTCCGCCCTTTCCCTTCAGCTTCTTAGGGCTGGCCAAATCCTTCCCAAGACAGCTTGTCTGGAGAAAATCAGACCCAGCTGAAGAACATGTGTCCATGGGGGAAACCCGGGAAACTGAGTCTCCCCACACAATAGCAGAGATTCTCATCTTGCATCCTCTCCTGAGCTAATGACAAAGGTGGATGTCCCGGGTGGGTGGGCCTGTGGAATGGGAGAGGGGAGGAAGTCTATTGTCATGCAGAGGGACATGGAAAGACTTGTCTGAAGCTTATCCCCTGCACTGGGGTCAGGTCGGGAAGGGACGGCACAGAGGTGAGCAGGAACCAACCGGCCTCTCTGTGGTGGGGCTGGCCCCGGGGCAGGCGTGGGGGTGATGGCTGGAAGTGGGATGGCGCGTGAGTTGGCACCAGCCAGCGGTGGAGGCAGAGACTCAGAGGTCAGGGATCTCTCTCTCTGTCTCTGTCTCTCTCTCTCTCCCTCAGGGAGCTGAGGAGAGTAAGGTGGCGCCCCCTGCCCACCTCGCCTACCTCTCCATGGGCCCTTCTTTCTCTGGCCGCTCCGGGAGCCCTGCGGGCTTGGGTTCAAGCCCCCACACACCGCACAGGCCAAGGGCGCATGCGCGACCGCCGGGGCCTAGGGCTGGCCTGGAGGGGGGTCCTCAGTGAAGGCCCCGCCCTCCCTCCAGGCTCTGACCCAGCTGCAGCTCTTCCATCGCCGCCCTTCTGGACTCGGCTTCAGCTGTCTCCCTCCCCTCCCCCACTCCCACTCAGCTTGCAGGCCGCTTCCCTGCCTTGAAAGCATGGCTCTGGCCCTGAGGGCCACAGACCTACTGGGCTTCAAGCTCAAGGCTCTGCCTGGGCCTGCTGCTTCGGCCAGGGGCTCATTTTTTCCTGGAAAGACAAAGCCATGGCCTCACCCCACGCCTGCACTTTGCCACGGCAGGCAGCCCAGATGTAGGAAAGGCTCTGTGGAGTCAGAAGTGCCGAGACAGGCAGATGGCACCAGAGGGTTTGGGGGCCAGGGCGCAACTGGGCTAGCCCCTCCTCCCGGGAGTCGGGGAGGCCCGGCCTTCCTAGTGCCCAGGCCACGGCTCCGGGGAGAAACCCGCCATGGAGGGCACGTGGGAGGCCCTCTGCCTGAGGTGACAGGTGTCACGCCAGGGCCACTGCAAGCCTGGCTCGGCTTGCCTGCTTTCTCCAAAGGAGGCTGGCCGACCAGCCGAACCTGGCACCTGGGCCAGGCCCCTTCCAAGGGGACGAGTTCCAGAGGCTAGAGCCCTGGGGGCGGCTGCCAAGTCTCCTGGGGCGTGTGCTGGGCCCCCGTCAGAGGAGGAAGCAGCCTGGTAAACGGTGTGCCAGGCCTGAGATCTGGAGGCCTCCCACAGCCGGGTCCCTGTCCTGCCCAGGCCCCCCGAGGGAGGACGATGGTCTCGGGCAGTGGCGAGCGGGGTGGGGCTGGCGCCGAGCCTGCCCTTGGATGCCCCGGGGAAGGGCGCCGGGGGATGGGCTGCCCCTGGCCAGGTCTGAGGGACCGACCTAGCTCGGGGCTGTCGGGGGCAGAGAGAGAACCCCCCTCCGCCCTTTCCCTTCAGCTTCTTAGGGCTGGCCAAATCCTTCCCAAGACAGCTTGTCTGGAGAAAATCAGACCCAGCTGAAGAACATGTGTCCATGGGGGAAACCCGGGAAACTGAGTCTCCCCACACAATAGCAGAGATTCTCATCTTGCATCCTCTCCTGAGCTAATGACAAAGGTGGATGTCCCGGGTGGGTGGGCATGTGGAATGGGAGAGGGGAGGAAGTCTATTGTCATGCAGAGGGACATGGAAAGACTTGTCTGAAGCTTATCCCCTGCACTGGGGTCAGGTCTGGAAGGGACGGCACAAGGTGAGCAGGAACCAACCGGCCTCTCTGTGGTGGGGCTGGCCCCAGGGCAGGCGTGGGGGTGATGGCTGGAAGTGGGATGGCGCGTGAGTTGGCACCAGCCAGAGGCGGAGGCAGAGACTCAGAGGTCAGAGATCTCTCTCTCTGTCTCTGTCTCTCTCTCTCTCCCTCAGGGAGCTGAGGAGAGTAAGGTGGCGCCCCCTGCCCACCTCGCCTACCTCTCCATGGGCCCTTCTTTCTCTGGCCGCTCCGGGAGCCCTGCGGGCTTGGGTTCAAGCCCCCACACACCGCACAGGCCAAGGGCGCATGCGCGACCGCCGGGGCCTAGGGCTGGCCTGGGGGGAGGGTCCTCAGTGAAGGCCCCGCCCTCCCTCCAGGCTCTGACCCAGCTGCAGCTCTTCCATCGCCGCCCTTCTGGACTCGGCTTCAGCTGTCTCCCTCCCCTCCCCCACTCCCACTCAGCTTGCAGGCCGCTTCCCTGCCTTGAAAGCATTGCTCTGGCCCTGAGGGCCACAGACATACTGGGCTTCAAGCTCAAGGCTCTGCCTGGGCCTGCTGCTTCGGCCAGGGGCTCATTTTTTCCTGGAAAGACAAAGCCATGGCCTCACCCCACGCCTGCACTTTGCCACGGCAGGCAGCCCAGATGTAGGAAAGGCTCTGTGGAGTCAGAAGTGCCGAGACAGGCAGATGGCACCAGAGGGTTTGGGGGCCAGGGCGCAACTGGGCTAGCCCCTCCTCCCGGGAGTCGGGGAGGCCCGGCCTTCCTAGTGCCCAGGCCACGGCTCCGGGGAGAAACCCGCCATGGAGGGCACGTGGGAGGCCCTCTGCCTGAGGTGGCAGGTGTCACGCCAGGGCCACTGCAAGCCTGGCTCGGCTTGCCTGCTTTCTCCAAAGGAGGCTGGCCGACCAGCCGAACCTGGCACCTGGGCCAGGCCCCTTCCAAGGGGACGAGTTCCAGAGGCTAGAGCCCTGGGGGCGGCTGCCAAGTCTCCTGGGGCGTGTGCTGGGCCCCCGTCAGAGGAGGAAGCAGCCTGGTAAACGGTGTGCCAGGCCTGAGATCTGGAGGCCTCCCACAGCCGGGTCCCTGTCCTGCCCAGGCCCCCCGAGGGAGGACGATGGTCTCGGGCAGTGGCGAGCGGGGTGGGGCTGGCGCCGAGCCTGCCCTTGGATGCCCCGGGGAAGGGCGCCGGGGGATGGGCTGCCCCTGGCCAGGTCTGAGGGACCGACCTAGCTCGGGGCTGTCGGGGGCAGAGAGAGAACCCCCCTCCGCCCTTTCCCTTCAGCTTCTTAGGGCTGGCCAAATCCTTCCCAAGACAGCTTGTCTGGAGAAAATCAGACCCAGCTGAAGAACATGTGTCCATGGGGGAAACCCGGGAAACTGAGTCTCCCCACACAATAGCAGAGATTCTCATCTTGCATCCTCTCCTGAGCTAATGACAAAGGTGGATGTCCCGGGTGGGTGGGCCTGTGGAATGGGAGAGGGGAGGAAGTCTATTGTCATGCAGAGGGACATGGAAAGACTTGTCTGAAGCTTATCCCCTGCACTGGGGTCAGGTCGGGAAGGGACGGCACAGAGGTGAGCAGGAACCAACCGGCCTCTCTGTGGTGGGGCTGGCCCCGGGGCAGGCGTGGGGGTGATGGCTGGAAGTGGGATGGCGCGTGAGTTGGCACCAGCCAGCGGTGGAGGCAGAGACTCAGAGGTCAGGGATCTCTCTCTCTGTCTCTGTCTCTCTCTCTCTCCCTCAGGGAGCTGAGGAGAGTAAGGTGGCGCCCCCTGCCCACCTCGCCTACCTCTCCATGGGCCCTTCTTTCTCTGGCCGCTCCGGGAGCCCTGCGGGCTTGGGTTCAAGCCCCCACACACTGCACAGGCCAAGGGCGCATGCGCGACCGCCGGGGCCTAGGGCTGGCCTGGGGGGAGGGTCCTCAGTGAAGGCCCCGCCCTCCCTCCAGGCTCTGACCCAGCTGCAGCTCTTCCATCGCCGCCCTTCTGGCCTCGGCTTCAGCTGTCTCCCTCCCCTCCCCCACTCCCACTCAGCTTGCAGGCCGCTTCCCTGCCTTGAAAGCATTGCTCTGGCCCTGAGGGCCACAGACATACTGGGCTTCAAGCTCAAGGCTCTGCCTGGGCCTGCTGCTTCGGCCAGGGGCCCATTTTTTCCTGGAAAGACAAAGCCATGGCCTCACCCCACGCCTGCACTTTGCCACGGCAGGCAGCCCAGATGTAGGAAAGGCTCTGTGGAGTCAGAAGTGCTCAGACAGGCAGATGGCACCAGAGGGTTTGGGGGCCAGGGCGCAACTGGGCTAGCCCCTCCTCCCGGGAGTCGGGGAGGCCCGGCCTTCCTAGTGCCCAGGCCACGGCTCCGGGGAGAAACCCGCCATGGAGGGCACGTGGGAGGCCCTCTGCCTGAGGTGACAGGTGTCACGCCAGGGCCACTGCAAGCCTGGCTCGGCTTGCCTGCTTTCTCCAAAGGAGGCTGGCCGACCAGCCGAACCTGGCACCTGGGCCAGGCCCCTTCCAAGGGGACGAGTTCCAGAGGCTAGAGCCCTGGGGGCGGCTGCCAAGTCTCCTGGGGCGTGTGCTGGGCCCCCGTCAGAGGAGGAAGCAGCCTGGTAAACGGTGTGCCAGGCCTGAGATCTGGAGGCCTCCCACAGCCGGGTCCCTGTCCTGCCCAGGCCCCCCGAGGGAGGACGATGGTCTCGGGCAGTGGCGAGCGGGGTGGGGCTGGCGCCGAGCCTGCCCTTGGATGCCCCGGGGAAGGGCGCCGGGGGATGGGCTGCCCCTGGCCAGGTCTGAGGGACCGACCTAGCTCGGGGCTGTCGGGGGCAGAGAGAGAACCCCCCTCCGCCCTTTCCCTTCAGCTTCTTAGGGCTGGCCAAATCCTTCCCAAGACAGCTTGTCTGGAGAAAATCAGACCCAGCTGAAGAACATGTGTCCATGGGGGAAACCCGGGCAACTGAGTCTCCCCACACAATAGCAGAGATTCTCATCTTGCATCCTCTCCTGAGCTAATGACAAAAGTGGATGTCCCGGGTGGGTGGGCCTGTGGAATGGGAGAGGGGAGGAAGTCTATTGTCATGCAGAGGGACATGGAAAGACTTGTCTGAAGCTTATCCCCTGCACTGGGGTCAGGTCGGGAAGGGACGGCACAGAGGTGAGCAGGAACCAACCGGCCTCTCTGTGGTGGGGCTGGCCCCGGGGCAGGCGTGGGGGTGATGGCTGGAAGTGGGATGGCGCGTGAGTTGGCACCAGCCAGCGGTGGAGGCAGAGACTCAGAGGTCAGGGATCTCTCTCTCTGTCTCTGTCTCTCTCTCTCTCCCTCAGGGAGCTGAGGAGAGTAAGGTGGCGCCCCCTGCCCACCTCGCCTACCTCTCCATGGGCCCTTCTTTCTCTGTCCGCTCCGGGAGCCCTGCGGGCTTGGGTTCAAGCCCCCACACACTGCACAGGCCAAGGGCGCATGCGCGACCGCCGGGGCCTAGGGG
>NW_026691007.1:0-26325 GCF_020826845.1 Diceros bicornis minor | reverse complement strand
GGCCTGGGCAGGACAGGGACCCGGCTGTGGGAGGCCTCCAGATCTCAGGCCTGGCACACCGTTTACCAGGCTGCTTCCTCCTCTGACGGGGGCCCAGCACACGCCCCAGGAGACTTGGCAGCCGCCCCCAGGGCTCTATCCTCTGGAACTCGTCCCCTTGGAAGGGGCCTGGCCCAGGTGCCAGGTTCGGCTGGTCGGCCAGCCTCCTTTGGAGAAAGCAGGCAAGCCGAGCCAGGCTTGCAGTGGCCCTGGCGTGACACCTGCCACCTCAGGCAGAGGGCCTCCCGCGTGCCCTCCATGGCGGGTTTCTCCCCGGAGCCGTGGCCTGGGCACTAGGAAGGCCGGGCCTCCCCGACTCCCGGGAGGAGGGGCTAGCCCAGTTGCGCCCTGGCCCCCAAACCCTCTGGTGCCATCTGCCTGTCTCGGCACTTCTGACTCCACAGAGCCTTTCCTACATCTGGGCTGCCTGCCGTGGCAAAGTGCAGGCGTGGGGTGAGGCCATGGCTTTGTCTTTCCAGGAAAAAATGAGCCCCTGGCCGAAGCAGCAGGCCCAGGCAGAGCCTTGAGCTTGAAGCCCAGTAGGTCTGTGGCCCTCAGGGCCAGAGCCATGCTTTCAAGGCAGGGAAGCGGCCTGCAAGCTGAGTGGGAGTGGGGGAGGGGAGGGAGACAGCTGAAGCCGAGTCCAGAAGGGCGGCGATGGAAGAGCTGCAGCTGGGTCAGAGCCTGGAGGGAGGGCGGGGCCTTCACTGAGGTCCCCCCCCACCCCGAGGCCAGCCCTAGGCCCCGGCGGTCGCGCATGCGCCCTTGGCCTGTGCGGTGTGTGGGGGGTTGAACCCAAGCCCGCAGGGCTCCCGGAGCGGCCAGAGAAAGAAGGGCCCATGGAGAGGTAGGCGAGGTGGGCAGGGGGCGCCACCTTACTCTCCTCAGCTCCCTGAGGGAGAGAGACAGAGACAGAGACAGAGAGAGAGATCCCTGACCTCTGAGTCTCTGCCTCCACCGCTGGCTGGTGCCAACTCACGCGCCATCCCACTTCCAGCCATCACCCCCACACCTGCCCCGGGGCCAGCCCCACCACAGAGAGGCCGGTTGGTTCCTGCTCACCTCTGTGCCGTCCCTTCCCGACCTGACCCCAGTGCAGGCGATAAGCTTCAGACAAGTCTTTCCATGTCCCTCTGCATGACAATAGACTTCCTCCCCTCTCCCATTCCACAGGCCCACCCACCCGGGACATCCACCTTTGTCATTAGCTCAGGAGAGGATGCAAGATGAGAATCTCTGCTATTGTGTGGGGAGACTCAGTTTCCCGGGTTTCCCCCATGGACACATGTTCTTCAGCTGGGTCTGATTTTCTCCAGACAAGCTGTCTTGGGAAGGATTTGGCCAGCCCTAAGAACCTGAAGGGAAAGGGCGGAGGGGGGTTCTCTCTCTGCCCCCGACAGCCCCGAGCTGGGTCGGTCCCTCAGACCTGGCCAGGGGCAGCCCATCCCCCGGCGCCCTTCCCCGGGGCATCCAAGGGCAGGCTCGGCGCCAGCCCCACCCCGCTCGCCACTGCCCGACCATCGTCCTCCCTCGGGGGGCCTGGGCAGGACAGGGACCCGGCTGTGGGAGGCCTCCAGATCTCAGGCCTGGCACACCGTTTAGCAGGCTGCTTCCTCCTCTGACGGGGGCCCAGCACACGCCCCAGGAGACTTGGCAGCCGCCCCCAGGGCTCTAGCCTCTGGAACTCGTCCCCTTGGAAGGGGCCTGGCCCAGGTGCCAGGTTCGGCTGGTCGGCCAGCCTCCTTTGGAGAAAGCAGGCAAGCCGAGCCAGGCTTGCAGTGGCCCTGGCGTGACACCTGCCACCTCAGGCAGAGGGCCTCCCGCGTGCCCTCCATGGCGGGTTTCTCCCCGGAGCCGTGGCCTGGGCACTAGGAAGGCCGGGCCTCCCCGACTCCCGGGAGGAGGGGCTAGCCCACTTGCGCCCTGGCCCCCAAACCCTCTGGTGCCATCTGCCTGTCTCGGCACTTCTGACTCCACAGAGCCTTTCCTACATCTGGGCTGCCTGCCGTGGCAAAGTGCAGGCGTGGGGTGAGGCCATGGCTTTGTCTTTCCAGGAAAAAATGAGCCCCTGGCCGAAGCAGCAGGCCCAGGCAGAGCCTTGAGCTTGAAGCCCAGTAGGTCTGTGGCCCTCAGGGCCAGAGCCATGCTTTCAAGGCAGGGAAGCGGCCTGCAAGCTGAGTGGGAGTGGGGGAGGGGAGGGAGACAGCTGAAGCCGAGTCCAGAAGGGCGGCGATGGAAGAGCTGCAGCTGGGTCAGAGCCTGGAGGGAGGGCGGGGTCTTCACTGAGGACCCCCCCCCCCCCGAGGCCAGCCCTAGGCCCCGGCGGTCGCGCATGCGCCCTTGGCCTGTGCGGTGTGTGGGGGGTTGAACCCAAGCCCGCAGGGCTCCCGGAGCGGCCAGAGAAAGAAGGGCCCATGGAGAGGTAGGCGAGGTGGGCAGGGGGCGCCACCTTACTCTCCTCAGCTCCCTGAGGGAGAGAGAGAGAGACAGAGACAGAGAGAGAGATCCCTGACCTCTGAGTCTCTGCCTCCACCGCTGGCTGGTGCCAACTCACGCGCCATCCCACTTCCAGCCATCACCCCCACGCCTGCCCCGGGGCCAGCCCCACCACAGACAGGCCACTTGGTTCCTGCTCACCTCTGTGCCGTCCCTTCCCGACCTGACCCCAGTGCAGGGGATAAGCTTCAGACAAGTCTTTCCATGTCCCTCTGCATGACAATAGACTTCCTCCCCTCTCCCATTCCACAGGCCCACCCACCCGGGACATCCACCTTTGTCATTAGCTCAGGAGAGGATGCAAGATGAGAATCTCTGCTATTGTGTGGGGAGACTCAGTTTCCCGGGTTTCCCCCATGGACACATGTTCTTCAGCTGGGTCTGATTTTCTCCAGACAAGCTGTCTTGGGAAGGATTTGGCCAGCCCTAAGAACCTGAAGGGAAAGGGCGGAGGGGGGTTCTCTCTCTGCCCCCGACAGCCCCGAGCTGGGTCGGTCCCTCAGACCTGGCCAGGGGCAGCCCATCCCCCGGCGCCCTTCCCCGGGGCATCCAAGGGCAGGCTCGGCGCCAGCCCCACCCCGCTCGCCACTGCCCGACCATCGTCCTCCCTCGGGGGGCCTGGGCAGGACAGGGACCCGGCTGTGGGAGGCCTCCAGATCTCAGGCCTGGCACACCGTTTACCAGGCTGCTTCCTCCTCTGACGGGGGCCCAGCACACGCCCCAGGAGACTTGGCAGCCGCCCCCAGGGCTCTATCCTCTGGAACTCGTCCCCTTGGAAGGGGCCTGGCCCAGGTGCCAGGTTCGGCTGTTCGGCCAGCCTCCTTTGGAGAAAGCAGGCAAGCCGAGCCAGGCTTGCAGTGGCCCTGGCGTGACACCTGCCACCTCAGGCAGAGGGCCTCCCGCGTGCCCTCCATGGCGGGTTTCTCCCCGGAGCCGTGGCCTGGGCACTAGGAAGGCCGGGCCTCCCCGACTCCCGGGAGGAGGGGCTAGCCCAGTTGCGCCCTGGCCCCCAAACCCTCTGGTGCCATCTGCCTGTCTCGGCACTTCTGACTCCACAGAGCCTTTCCTACATCTGGGCTGCCTGCCGTGGCAAAGTGCAGGCGTGGGGTGAGGCCATGGCTTTGTCTTTCCAGGAAAAAATGAGCCCCTGGCCGAAGCAGCAGGCCCAGGCAGAGCCTTGAGCTTGAAGCCCAGTAGGTCTGTGGCCCTCAGGGCCAGAGCCATGCTTTCAAGGCAGGGAAGCGGCCTGCAAGCTGAGTGGGAGTGGGGGAGGGGAGGGAGACAGCTGAAGCCGAGTCCAGAAGGGCGGCGATGGAAGAGCTGCAGCTGGGTCAGAGCCTGGAGGGAGGGCGGGGCCTTCACTGAGGTCCCCCCCCACCCCGAGGCCAGCCCTAGGCCCCGGCGGTCGCGCATGCGCCCTTGGCCTGTGCGGTGTGTGGGGGGTTGAACCCAAGCCCGCAGGGCTCCCGGAGCGGCCAGAGAAAGAAGGGCCCATGGAGAGGTAGGCGAGGTGGGCAGGGGGCGCCACCTTACTCTCCTCAGCTCCCTGAGGGAGAGAGACAGAGACAGAGACAGAGAGAGAGATCCCTGACCTCTGAGTCTCTGCCTCCACCGCTGGCTGGTGCCAACTCACGCGCCATCCCACTTCCAGCCATCACCCCCACACCTGCCCCGGGGCCAGCCCCACCACAGAGAGGCCGGTTGGTTCCTGCTCACCTCTGTGCCGTCCCTTCCCGACCTGACCCCAGTGCAGGCGATAAGCTTCAGACAAGTCTTTCCATGTCCCTCTGCATGACAATAGACTTCCTCCCCTCTCCCATTCCACAGGCCCACCCACCCGGGACATCCACCTTTGTCATTAGCTCAGGAGAGGATGCAAGATGAGAATCTCTGCTATTGTGTGGGGAGACTCAGTTTCCCGGGTTTCCCCCATGGACACATGTTCTTCAGCTGGGTCTGATTTTCTCCAGACAAGCTGTCTTGGGAAGGATTTGGCCAGCCCTAAGAACCTGAAGGGAAAGGGCGGAGGGGGGTTCTCTCTCTGCCCCCGACAGCCCCGAGCTGGGTCGGTCCCTCAGACCTGGCCAGGGGCAGCCCATCCCCCGGCGCCCTTCCCCGGGGCATCCAAGGGCAGGCTCGGCGCCAGCCCCACCCCGCTCGCCACTGCCCGACCATCGTCCTCCCTCGGGGGGCCTGGGCAGGACAGGGACCCGGCTGTGGGAGGCCTCCAGATCTCAGGCCTGGCACACCGTTTACCAGGCTGCTTCCTCCTCTGACGGGGGCCCAGCACACGCCCCAGGAGACTTGGCAGCCGCCCCCAGGGCTCTATCCTCTGGAACTCGTCCCCTTGGAAGGGGCCTGGCCCAGGTGCCAGGTTCGGCTGGTCGGCCAGCCTCCTTTGGAGAAAGCAGGCAAGCCGAGCCAGGCTTGCAGTGGCCCTGGCGTGACACCTGCCACCTCAGGCAGAGGGCCTCCCGCGTGCCCTCCATGGCGGGTTTCTCCCCGGAGCCGTGGCCTGGGCACTAGGAAGGCCGGGCCTCCCCGACTCCCGGGAGGAGGGGCTAGCCCAGTTGCGCCCTGGCCCCCAAACCCTCTGGTGCCATCTGCCTGTCTCGGCACTTCTGACTCCACAGAGCCTTTCCTACATCTGGGCTGCCTGCCGTGGCAAAGTGCAGGCGTGGGGTGAGGCCATGGCTTTGTCTTTCCAGGAAAAAATGAGCCCCTGGCCGAAGCAGCAGGCCCAGGCAGAGCCTTGAGCTTGAAGCCCAGTAGGTCTGTGGCCCTCAGGGCCAGAGCCATGCTTTCAAGGCAGGGAAGCGGCCTGCAAGCTGAGTGGGAGTGGGGGAGGGGAGGGAGACAGCTGAAGCCGAGTCCAGAAGGGCGGCGATGGAAGAGCTGCAGCTGGGTCAGAGCCTGGAGGGAGGGCGGGGCCTTCACTGAGGTCCCCCCCCACCCCGAGGCCAGCCCTAGGCCCCGGCGGTCGCGCATGCGCCCTTGGCCTGTGCGGTGTGTGGGGGGTTGAACCCAAGCCCGCAGGGCTCCCGGAGCGGCCAGAGAAAGAAGGGCCCATGGAGAGGTAGGCGAGGTGGGCAGGGGGCGCCACCTTACTCTCCTCAGCTCCCTGAGGGAGAGAGACAGAGACAGAGACAGAGAGAGAGATCCCTGACCTCTGAGTCTCTGCCTCCACCGCTGGCTGGTGCCAACTCACGCGCCATCCCACTTCCAGCCATCACCCCCACACCTGCCCCGGGGCCAGCCCCACCACAGAGAGGCCGGTTGGTTCCTGCTCACCTCTGTGCCGTCCCTTCCCGACCTGACCCCAGTGCAGGCGATAAGCTTCAGACAAGTCTTTCCATGTCCCTCTGCATGACAATAGACTTCCTCCCCTCTCCCATTCCACAGGCCCACCCACCCGGGACATCCACCTTTGTCATTAGCTCAGGAGAGGATGCAAGATGAGAATCTCTGCTATTGTGTGGGGAGACTCAGTTTCCCGGGTTTCCCCCATGGACACATGTTCTTCAGCTGGGTCTGATTTTCTCCAGACAAGCTGTCTTGGGAAGGATTTGGCCAGCCCTAAGAACCTGAAGGGAAAGGGCGGAGGGGGGTTCTCTCTCTGCCCCCGACAGCCCCGAGCTGGGTCGGTCCCTCAGACCTGGCCAGGGGCAGCCCATCCCCCGGCGCCCTTCCCCGGGGCATCCAAGGGCAGGCTCGGCGCCAGCCCCACCCCGCTCGCCACTGCCCGACCATCGTCCTCCCTCGGGGGGCCTGGGCAGGACAGGGACCCGGCTGTGGGAGGCCTCCAGATCTCAGGCCTGGCACACCGTTTACCAGGCTGCTTCCTCCTCTGACGGGGGCCCAGCACACGCCCCAGGAGACTTGGCAGCCGCCCCCAGGGCTCTAGCCTCTGGAACTCGTCCCCTTGGAAGGGGCCTGGCCCAGGTGCCAGGTTCGGCTGGTCGGCCAGCCTCCTTTGGAGAAAGCAGGCAAGCCGAGCCAGGCTTGCAGTGGCCCTGGCGTGACACCTGCCACCTCAGGCAGAGGGCCTCCCGCGTGCCCTCCATGGCGGGTTTCTCCCCGGAGCCGTGGCCTGGGCACTAGGAAGGCCGGGCCTCCCCGACTCCCGGGAGGAGGGGCTAGCCCAGTTGCGCCCTGGCCCCCAAACCCTCTGGTGCCATCTGCCTGTCTCGGCACTTCTGACTCCACAGAGCCTTTCCTACATCTGGGCTGCCTGCCGTGGCAAAGTGCAGGCGTGGGGTGAGGCCATGGCTTTGTCTTTCCAGGAAAAAATGAGCCCCTGGCCGAAGCAGCAGGCCCAGGCAGAGCCTTGAGCTTGAAGCCCAGTAGGTCTGTGGCCCTCAGGGCCAGAGCCATGCTTTCAAGGCAGGGAAGCGGCCTGCAAGCTGAGTGGGAGTGGGGGAGGGGAGGGAGACAGCTGAAGCCGAGTCCAGAAGGGCGGCGATGGAAGAGCTGCAGCTGGGTCAGAGCCTGGAGGGAGGGCGGGGCCTTCACTGAGGTCCCCCCCCACCCCGAGGCCAGCCCTAGGCCCCGGCGGTCGCGCATGCGCCCTTGGCCTGTGCGGTGTGTGGGGGGTTGAACCCAAGCCCGCAGGGCTCCCGGAGCGGCCAGAGAAAGAAGGGCCCATGGAGAGGTAGGCGAGGTGGGCAGGGGGCGCCACCTTACTCTCCTCAGCTCCCTGAGGGAGAGAGACAGAGACAGAGACAGAGAGAGAGATCCCTGACCTCTGAGTCTCTGCCTCCACCGCTGGCTGGTGCCAACTCACGCGCCATCCCACTTCCAGCCATCACCCCCACACCTGCCCCGGGGCCAGCCCCACCACAGAGAGGCCGGTTGGTTCCTGCTCACCTCTGTGCCGTCCCTTCCCGACCTGACCCCAGTGCAGGCGATAAGCTTCAGACAAGTCTTTCCATGTCCCTCTGCATGACAATAGACTTCCTCCCCTCTCCCATTCCACAGGCCCACCCACCCGGGACATCCACCTTTGTCATTAGCTCAGGAGAGGATGCAAGATGAGAATCTCTGCTATTGTGTGGGGAGACTCAGTTTCCCGGGTTTCCCCCATGGACACATGTTCTTCAGCTGGGTCTGATTTTCTCCAGACAAGCTGTCTTGGGAAGGATTTGGCCAGCCCTAAGAACCTGAAGGGAAAGGGCGGAGGGGGGTTCTCTCTCTGCCCCCGACAGCCCCGAGCTGGGTCGGTCCCTCAGACCTGGCCAGGGGCAGCCCATCCCCCGGCGCCCTTCCCCGGGGCATCCAAGGGCAGGCTCGGCGCCAGCCCCACCCCGCTCGCCACTGCCCGACCATCGTCCTCCCTCGGGGGGCCTGGGCAGGACAGGGACCCGGCTGTGGGAGGCCTCCAGATCTCAGGCCTGGCACACCGTTTACCAGGCTGCTTCCTCCTCTGACGGGGGCCCAGCACACGCCCCAGGAGACTTGGCAGCCGCCCCCAGGGCTCTAGCCTCTGGAACTCGTCCCCTTGGAAGGGGCCTGGCCCAGGTGCCAGGTTCGGCTGGTCGGCCAGCCTCCTTTGGAGAAAGCAGGCAAGCCGAGCCAGGCTTGCAGTGGCCCTGGCGTGACACCTGCCACCTCAGGCAGAGGGCCTCCCGCGTGCCCTCCATGGCGGGTTTCTCCCCGGAGCCGTGGCCTGGGCACTAGGAAGGCCGGGCCTCCCCGACTCCCGGGAGGAGGGGCTAGCCCACTTGCGCCCTGGCCCCCAAACCCTCTGGTGCCATCTGCCTGTCTCGGCACTTCTGACTCCACAGAGCCTTTCCTACATCTGGGCTGCCTGCCGTGGCAAAGTGCAGGCGTGGGGTGAGGCCATGGCTTTGTCTTTCCAGGAAAAAATGAGCCCCTGGCCGAAGCAGCAGGCCCAGGCAGAGCCTTGAGCTTGAAGCCCAGTAGGTCTGTGGCCCTCAGGGCCAGAGCCATGCTTTCAAGGCAGGGAAGCGGCCTGCAAGCTGAGTGGGAGTGGGGGAGGGGAGGGAGACAGCTGAAGCCGAGTCCAGAAGGGCGGCGATGGAAGAGCTGCAGCTGGGTCAGAGCCTGGAGGGAGGGCGGGGTCTTCACTGAGGACCCCCCCCCCCCCGAGGCCAGCCCTAGGCCCCGGCGGTCGCGCATGCGCCCTTGGCCTGTGCGGTGTGTGGGGGGTTGAACCCAAGCCCGCAGGGCTCCCGGAGCGGCCAGAGAAAGAAGGGCCCATGGAGAGGTAGGCGAGGTGGGCAGGGGGCGCCACCTTACTCTCCTCAGCTCCCTGAGGGAGAGAGAGAGAGACAGAGACAGAGAGAGAGATCCCTGACCTCTGAGTCTCTGCCTCCACCGCTGGCTGGTGCCAACTCACGCGCCATCCCACTTCCAGCCATCACCCCCACGCCTGCCCCGGGGCCAGCCCCACCACAGAGAGGCCGGTTGGTTCCTGCTCACCTCTGTGCCGTCCCTTCCCGACCTGACCCCAGTGCAGGGGATAAGCTTCAGACAAGTCTTTCCATGTCCCTCTGCATGACAATAGACTTCCTCCCCTCTCCCATTCCACAGGCCCACCCACCCGGGACATCCACCTTTGTCATTAGCTCAGGAGAGGATGCAAGATGAGAATCTCTGCTATTGTGTGGGGAGACTCAGTTTCCCGGGTTTCCCCCATGGACACATGTTCTTCAGCTGGGTCTGATTTTCTCCAGACAAGCTGTCTTGGGAAGGATTTGGCCAGCCCTAAGAACCTGAAGGGAAAGGGCGGAGGGGGGTTCTCTCTCTGCCCCCGACAGCCCCGAGCTGGGTCGGTCCCTCAGACCTGGCCAGGGGCAGCCCATCCCCCGGCGCCCTTCCCCGGGGCATCCAAGGGCAGGCTCGGCGCCAGCCCCACCCCGCTCGCCACTGCCCGACCATCGTCCTCCCTCGGGGGGCCTGGGCAGGACAGGGACCCGGCTGTGGGAGGCCTCCAGATCTCAGGCCTGGCACACCGTTTACCAGGCTGCTTCCTCCTCTGACGGGGGCCCAGCACACGCCCCAGGAGACTTGGCAGCCACCCCCAGGGCTCTATCCTCTGGAACTCGTCCCCTTGGAAGGGGCCTGGCCCAGGTGCCAGGTTCGGCTGGTCGGCCAGCCTCCTTTGGAGAAAGCAGGCAAGCCGAGCCAGGCTTGCAGTGGCCCTGGCGTGACACCTGCCACCTCAGGCAGAGGGCCTCCCGCGTGCCCTCCATGGCGGGTTTCTCCCCGGAGCCGTGGCCTGGGCACTAGGAAGGCCGGGCCTCCCCGACTCCCGGGAGGAGGGGCTAGCCCACTTGCGCCCTGGCCCCCAAACCCTCTGGTGCCATCTGCCTGTCTCGGCACTTCTGACTCCACAGAGCCTTTCCTACATCTGGGCTGCCTGCCGTGGCAAAGTGCAGGCGTGGGGTGAGGCCATGGCTTTGTCTTTCCAGGAAAAAATGAGCCCCTGGCCGAAGCAGCAGGCCCAGGCAGAGCCTTGAGCTTGAAGCCCAGTAGGTCTGTGGCCCTCAGGGCCAGAGCCATGCTTTCAAGGCAGGGAAGCGGCCTGCAAGCTGAGTGGGAGTGGGGGAGGGGAGGGAGACAGCTGAAGCCGAGTCCAGAAGGGCGGCGATGGAAGAGCTGCAGCTGGGTCAGAGCCTGGAGGGAGGGCGGGGCCTTCACTGAGGACCCCCCCCCCCCCGAGGCCAGCCCTAGGCCCCGGCGGTCGCGCATGCGCCCTTGGCCTGTGCGGTGTGTGGGGGGTTGAACCCAAGCCCGCAGGGCTCCCGGAGCGGCCAGAGAAAGAAGGGCCCATGGAGAGGTAGGCGAGGTGGGCAGGGGGCGCCACCTTACTCTCCTCAGCTCCCTGAGGGAGAGAGAGAGAGACAGAGACAGAGAGAGAGATCCCTGACCTCTGAGTCTCTGCCTCCACCGCTGGCTGGTGCCAACTCACGCGCCATCCCACTTCCAGCCATCACCCCCACGCCTGCCCCGGGGCCAGCCCCACCACAGAGAGGCCGGTTGGTTCCTGCTCACCTCTGTGCCGTCCCTTCCCGACCTGACCCCAGTGCAGGGGATAAGCTTCAGACAAGTCTTTCCATGTCCCTCTGCATGACAATAGACTTCCTCCCCTCTCCCATTCCACAGGCCCACCCACCCGGGACATCCACCTTTGTCATTAGCTCAGGAGAGGATGCAAGATGAGAATCTCTGCTATTGTGTGGGGAGACTCAGTTTCCCGGGTTTCCCCCATGGACACATGTTCTTCAGCTGGGTCTGATTTTCTCCAGACAAGCTGTCTTGGGAAGGATTTGGCCAGCCCTAAGAACCTGAAGGGAAAGGGCGGAGGGGGGTTCTCTCTCTGCCCCCGACAGCCCCGAGCTGGGTCGGTCCCTCAGACCTGGCCAGGGGCAGCCCATCCCCCGGCGCCCTTCCCCGGGGCATCCAAGGGCAGGCTCGGCGCCAGCCCCACCCCGCTCGCCACTGCCCGACCATCGTCCTCCCTCGGGGGGCCTGGGCAGGACAGGGACCCGGCTGTGGGAGGCCTCCAGATCTCAGGCCTGGCACACCGTTTACCAGGCTGCTTCCTCCTCTGACGGGGGCCCAGCACACGCCCCAGGAGACTTGGCAGCCGCCCCCAGGGCTCTATCCTCTGGAACTCGTCCCCTTGGAAGGGGCCTGGCCCAGGTGCCAGGTTCGGCTGGTCGGCCAGCCTCCTTTGGAGAAAGCAGGCAAGCCGAGCCAGGCTTGCAGTGGCCCTGGCGTGACACCTGCCACCTCAGGCAGAGGGCCTCCCGCGTGCCCTCCATGGCGGGTTTCTCCCCGGAGCCGTGGCCTGGGCACTAGGAAGGCCGGGCCTCCCCGACTCCCGGGAGGAGGGGCTAGCCCAGTTGCGCCCTGGCCCCCAAACCCTCTGGTGCCATCTGCCTGTCTCGGCACTTCTGACTCCACAGAGCCTTTCCTACATCTGGGCTGCCTGCCGTGGCAAAGTGCAGGCGTGGGGTGAGGCCATGGCTTTGTCTTTCCAGGAAAAAATGAGCCCCTGGCCGAAGCAGCAGGACCAGGCAGAGCCTTGAGCTTGAAGCCCAGTAGGTCTGTGGCCCTCAGGGCCAGAGCCATGCTTTCAAGGCAGGGAAGCGGCCTGCAAGCTGAGTGGGAGTGGGGGAGGGGAGGGAGACAGCTGAAGCCGAGTCCAGAAGGGCGGCGATGGAAGAGCTGCAGCTGGGTCAGAGCCTGGAGGGAGGGCGGGGCCTTCACTGAGGACCCCCCCCCCCCCCCCGAGGCCAGCCCTAGGCCCCGGCGGTCGCGCATGCGCCCTTGGCCTGTGCGGTGTGTGGGGGGTTGAACCCAAGCCCGCAGGGCTCCCGGAGCGGCCAGAGAAAGAAGGGCCCATGGAGAGGTAGGCGAGGTGGGCAGGGGGCGCCACCTTACTCTCCTCAGCTCCCTGAGGGAGAGAGACAGAGACAGAGACAGAGAGAGAGATCCCTGACCTCTGAGTCTCTGCCTCCACCGCTGGCTGGTGCCAACTCACGCGCCATCCCACTTCCAGCCATCACCCCCACGCCTGCCCCGGGGCCAGCCCCACCACAGAGAGGCCGGTTGGTTCCTGCTCACCTCTGTGCCGTCCCTTCCCGACCTGACCCCAGTGCAGGGGATAAGCTTCAGACAAGTCTTTCCATGTCCCTCTGCATGACAATAGACTTCCTCCCCTCTCCCATTCCACAGGCCCACCCACCCGGGACATCCACCTTTGTCATTAGCTCAGGAGAGGATGCAAGATGAGAATCTCTGCTATTGTGTGGGGAGACTCAGTTTCCCGGGTTTCCCCCATGGACACATGTTCTTCAGCTGGGTCTGATTTTCTCCAGACAAGCTGTCTTGGGAAGGATTTGGCCAGCCCTAAGAACCTGAAGGGAAAGGGCGGAGGGGGGTTCTCTCTCTGCCCCCGACAGCCCCGAGCTGGGTCGGTCCCTCAGACCTGGCCAGGGGCAGCCCATCCCCCGGCGCCCTTCCCCGGGGCATCCAAGGGCAGGCTCGGCGCCAGCCCCACCCCGCTCGCCACTGCCCGACCATCGTCCTCCCTCGGGGGGCCTGGGCAGGACAGGGACCCGGCTGTGGGAGGCCTCCAGATCTCAGGCCTGGCACACCGTTTACCAGGCTGCTTCCTCCTCTGACGGGGGCCCAGCACACGCCCCAGGAGACTTGGCAGCCGCCCCCAGGGCTCTAGCCTCTGGAACTCGTCCCCTTGGAAGGGGCCTGGCCCAGGTGCCAGGTTCGGCTGGTCGGCCAGCCTCCTTTGGAGAAAGCAGGCAAGCCGAGCCAGGCTTGCAGTGGCCCTGGCGTGACACCTGCCACCTCAGGCAGAGGGCCTCCCGCGTGCCCTCCATGGCGGGTTTCTCCCCGGAGCCGTGGCCTGGGCACTAGGAAGGCCGGGCCTCCCCGACTCCCGGGAGGAGGGGCTAGCCCACTTGCGCCCTGGCCCCCAAACCCTCTGGTGCCATCTGCCTGTCTCGGCACTTCTGACTCCACAGAGCCTTTCCTACATCTGGGCTGCCTGCCGTGGCAAAGTGCAGGCGTGGGGTGAGGCCATGGCTTTGTCTTTCCAGGAAAAAATGAGCCCCTGGCCGAAGCAGCAGGCCCAGGCAGAGCCTTGAGCTTGAAGCCCAGTAGGTCTGTGGCCCTCAGGGCCAGAGCCATGCTTTCAAGGCAGGGAAGCGGCCTGCAAGCTGAGTGGGAGTGGGGGAGGGGAGGGAGACAGCTGAAGCCGAGTCCAGAAGGGCGGCGATGGAAGAGCTGCAGCTGGGTCAGAGCCTGGAGGGAGGGCGGGGCCTTCACTGAGGACCCCCCCGCCCCCCCCGAGGCCAGCCCTAGGCCCCGGCGGTCGCGCATGCGCCCTTGGCCTGTGCGGTGTGTGGGGGGTTGAACCCAAGCCCGCAGGGCTCCCGGAGCGGCCAGAGAAAGAAGGGCCCATGGAGAGGTAGGCGAGGTGGGCAGGGGGCGCCACCTTACTCTCCTCAGCTCCCTGAGGGAGAGAGACAGAGACAGAGACAGAGAGAGAGATCCCTGACCTCTGAGTCTCTGCCTCCACCGCTGGCTGGTGCCAACTCACGCGCCATCCCACTTCCAGCCATCACCCCCACGCCTGCCCCGGGGCCAGCCCCACCACAGAGAGGCCGGTTGGTTCCTGCTCACCTCTGTGCCGTCCCTTCCCGACCTGACCCCAGTGCAGGGGATAAGCTTCAGACAAGTCTTTCCATGTCCCTCTGCATGACAATAGACTTCCTCCCCTCTCCCATTCCACAGGCCCACCCACCCGGGACATCCACCTTTGTCATTAGCTCAGGAGAGGATGCAAGATGAGAATCTCTGCTATTGTGTGGGGAGACTCAGTTTCCCGGGTTTCCCCCATGGACACATGTTCTTCAGCTGGGTCTGATTTTCTCCAGACAAGCTGTCTTGGGAAGGATTTGGCCAGCCCTAAGAACCTGAAGGGAAAGGGCGGAGGGGGGTTCTCTCTCTGCCCCCGACAGCCCCGAGCTGGGTCGGTCCCTCAGACCTGGCCAGGGGCAGCCCATCCCCCGGCGCCCTTCCCCGGGGCATCCAAGGGCAGGCTCGGCGCCAGCCCCACCCCGCTCGCCACTGCCCGACCATCGTCCTCCCTCGGGGGGCCTGGGCAGGACAGGGACCCGGCTGTGGGAGGCCTCCAGATCTCAGGCCTGGCACACCGTTTACCAGGCTGCTTCCTCCTCTGACGGGGGCCCAGCACACGCCCCAGGAGACTTGGCAGCCACCCCCAGGGCTCTATCCTCTGGAACTCGTCCCCTTGGAAGGGGCCTGGCCCAGGTGCCAGGTTCGGCTGGTCGGCCAGCCTCCTTTGGAGAAAGCAGGCAAGCCGAGCCAGGCTTGCAGTGGCCCTGGCGTGACACCTGCCACCTCAGGCAGAGGGCCTCCCGCGTGCCCTCCATGGCGGGTTTCTCCCCGGAGCCGTGGCCTGGGCACTAGGAAGGCCGGGCCTCCCCGACTCCCGGGAGGAGGGGCTAGCCCACTTGCGCCCTGGCCCCCAAACCCTCTGGTGCCATCTGCCTGTCTCGGCACTTCTGACTCCACAGAGCCTTTCCTACATCTGGGCTGCCTGCCGTGGCAAAGTGCAGGCGTGGGGTGAGGCCATGGCTTTGTCTTTCCAGGAAAAAATGAGCCCCTGGCCGAAGCAGCAGGCCCAGGCAGAGCCTTGAGCTTGAAGCCCAGTAGGTCTGTGGCCCTCAGGGCCAGAGCCATGCTTTCAAGGCAGGGAAGCGGCCTGCAAGCTGAGTGGGAGTGGGGGAGGGGAGGGAGACAGCTGAAGCCGAGTCCAGAAGGGCGGCGATGGAAGAGCTGCAGCTGGGTCAGAGCCTGGAGGGAGGGCGGGGCCTTCACTGAGGACCCCCCCCCCCCCGAGGCCAGCCCTAGGCCCCGGCGGTCGCGCATGCGCCCTTGGCCTGTGCGGTGTGTGGGGGGTTGAACCCAAGCCCGCAGGGCTCCCGGAGCGGCCAGAGAAAGAAGGGCCCATGGAGAGGTAGGCGAGGTGGGCAGGGGGCGCCACCTTACTCTCCTCAGCTCCCTGAGGGAGAGAGAGAGAGACAGAGACAGAGAGAGAGATCCCTGACCTCTGAGTCTCTGCCTCCACCGCTGGCTGGTGCCAACTCACGCGCCATCCCACTTCCAGCCATCACCCCCACGCCTGCCCCGGGGCCAGCCCCACCACAGACAGGCCACTTGGTTCCTGCTCACCTCTGTGCCGTCCCTTCCCGACCTGACCCCAGTGCAGGGGATAAGCTTCAGACAAGTCTTTCCATGTCCCTCTGCATGACAATAGACTTCCTCCCCTCTCCCATTCCACAGGCCCACCCACCCGGGACATCCACCTTTGTCATTAGCTCAGGAGAGGATGCAAGATGAGAATCTCTGCTATTGTGTGGGGAGACTCAGTTTCCCGGGTTTCCCCCATGGACACATGTTCTTCAGCTGGGTCTGATTTTCTCCAGACAAGCTGTCTTGGGAAGGATTTGGCCAGCCCTAAGAACCTGAAGGGAAAGGGCGGAGGGGGGTTCTCTCTCTGCCCCCGACAGCCCCGAGCTGGGTCGGTCCCTCAGACCTGGCCAGGGGCAGCCCATCCCCCGGCGCCCTTCCCCGGGGCATCCAAGGGCAGGCTCGGCGCCAGCCCCACCCCGCTCGCCACTGCCCGACCATCGTCCTCCCTCGGGGGGCCTGGGCAGGACAGGGACCCGGCTGTGGGAGGCCTCCAGATCTCAGGCCTGGCACACCGTTTACCAGGCTGCTTCCTCCTCTGACGGGGGCCCAGCACACGCCCCAGGAGACTTGGCAGCCGCCCCCAGGGCTCTATCCTCTGGAACTCGTCCCCTTGGAAGGGGCCTGGCCCAGGTGCCAGGTTCGGCTGTTCGGCCAGCCTCCTTTGGAGAAAGCAGGCAAGCCGAGCCAGGCTTGCAGTGGCCCTGGCGTGACACCTGCCACCTCAGGCAGAGGGCCTCCCGCGTGCCCTCCATGGCGGGTTTCTCCCCGGAGCCGTGGCCTGGGCACTAGGAAGGCCGGGCCTCCCCGACTCCCGGGAGGAGGGGCTAGCCCAGTTGCGCCCTGGCCCCCAAACCCTCTGGTGCCATCTGCCTGTCTCGGCACTTCTGACTCCACAGAGCCTTTCCTACATCTGGGCTGCCTGCCGTGGCAAAGTGCAGGCGTGGGGTGAGGCCATGGCTTTGTCTTTCCAGGAAAAAATGAGCCCCTGGCCGAAGCAGCAGGCCCAGGCAGAGCCTTGAGCTTGAAGCCCAGTAGGTCTGTGGCCCTCAGGGCCAGAGCCATGCTTTCAAGGCAGGGAAGCGGCCTGCAAGCTGAGTGGGAGTGGGGGAGGGGAGGGAGACAGCTGAAGCCGAGTCCAGAAGGGCGGCGATGGAAGAGCTGCAGCTGGGTCAGAGCCTGGAGGGAGGGCGGGGCCTTCACTGAGGTCCCCCCCCACCCCGAGGCCAGCCCTAGGCCCCGGCGGTCGCGCATGCGCCCTTGGCCTGTGCGGTGTGTGGGGGGTTGAACCCAAGCCCGCAGGGCTCCCGGAGCGGCCAGAGAAAGAAGGGCCCATGGAGAGGTAGGCGAGGTGGGCAGGGGGCGCCACCTTACTCTCCTCAGCTCCCTGAGGGAGAGAGACAGAGACAGAGACAGAGAGAGAGATCCCTGACCTCTGAGTCTCTGCCTCCACCGCTGGCTGGTGCCAACTCACGCGCCATCCCACTTCCAGCCATCACCCCCACGCCTGCCCCGGGGCCAGCCCCACCACAGAGAGGCCGGTTGGTTCCTGCTCACCTCTGTGCCGTCCCTTCCCGACCTGACCCCAGTGCAGGCGATAAGCTTCAGACAAGTCTTTCCATGTCCCTCTGCATGACAATAGACTTCCTCCCCTCTCCCATTCCACAGGCCCACCCACCCGGGACATCCACCTTTGTCATTAGCTCAGGAGAGGATGCAAGATGAGAATCTCTGCTATTGTGTGGGGAGACTCAGTTTCCCGGGTTTCCCCCATGGACACATGTTCTTCAGCTGGGTCTGATTTTCTCCAGACAAGCTGTCTTGGGAAGGATTTGGCCAGCCCTAAGAACCTGAAGGGAAAGGGCGGAGGGGGGTTCTCTCTCTGCCCCCGACAGCCCCGAGCTGGGTCGGTCCCTCAGACCTGGCCAGGGGCAGCCCATCCCCCGGCGCCCTTCCCCGGGGCATCCAAGGGCAGGCTCGGCGCCAGCCCCACCCCGCTCGCCACTGCCCGACCATCGTCCTCCCTCGGGGGGCCTGGGCAGGACAGGGACCCGGCTGTGGGAGGCCTCCAGATCTCAGGCCTGGCACACCGTTTACCAGGCTGCTTCCTCCTCTGACGGGGGCCCAGCACACGCCCCAGGAGACTTGGCAGCCGCCCCCAGGGCTCTATCCTCTGGAACTCGTCCCCTTGGAAGGGGCCTGGCCCAGGTGCCAGGTTCGGCTGGTCGGCCAGCCTCCTTTGGAGAAAGCAGGCAAGCCGAGCCAGGCTTGCAGTGGCCCTGGCGTGACACCTGCCACCTCAGGCAGAGGGCCTCCCGCGTGCCCTCCATGGCGGGTTTCTCCCCGGAGCCGTGGCCTGGGCACTAGGAAGGCCGGGCCTCCCCGACTCCCGGGAGGAGGGGCTAGCCCAGTTGCGCCCTGGCCCCCAAACCCTCTGGTGCCATCTGCCTGTCTCGGCACTTCTGACTCCACAGAGCCTTTCCTACATCTGGGCTGCCTGCCGTGGCAAAGTGCAGGCGTGGGGTGAGGCCATGGCTTTGTCTTTCCAGGAAAAAATGAGCCCCTGGCCGAAGCAGCAGGCCCAGGCAGAGCCTTGAGCTTGAAGCCCAGTAGGTCTGTGGCCCTCAGGGCCAGAGCCATGCTTTCAAGGCAGGGAAGCGGCCTGCAAGCTGAGTGGGAGTGGGGGAGGGGAGGGAGACAGCTGAAGCCGAGTCCAGAAGGGCGGCGATGGAAGAGCTGCAGCTGGGTCAGAGCCTGGAGGGAGGGCGGGGCCTTCACTGAGGTCCCCCCCCACCCCGAGGCCAGCCCTAGGCCCCGGCGGTCGCGCATGCGCCCTTGGCCTGTGCGGTGTGTGGGGGGTTGAACCCAAGCCCGCAGGGCTCCCGGAGCGGCCAGAGAAAGAAGGGCCCATGGAGAGGTAGGCGAGGTGGGCAGGGGGCGCCACCTTACTCTCCTCAGCTCCCTGAGGGAGAGAGACAGAGACAGAGACAGAGAGAGAGATCCCTGACCTCTGAGTCTCTGCCTCCACCGCTGGCTGGTGCCAACTCACGCGCCATCCCACTTCCAGCCATCACCCCCACACCTGCCCCGGGGCCAGCCCCACCACAGAGAGGCCGGTTGGTTCCTGCTCACCTCTGTGCCGTCCCTTCCCGACCTGACCCCAGTGCAGGCGATAAGCTTCAGACAAGTCTTTCCATGTCCCTCTGCATGACAATAGACTTCCTCCCCTCTCCCATTCCACAGGCCCACCCACCCGGGACATCCACCTTTGTCATTAGCTCAGGAGAGGATGCAAGATGAGAATCTCTGCTATTGTGTGGGGAGACTCAGTTTCCCGGGTTTCCCCCATGGACACATGTTCTTCAGCTGGGTCTGATTTTCTCCAGACAAGCTGTCTTGGGAAGGATTTGGCCAGCCCTAAGAACCTGAAGGGAAAGGGCGGAGGGGGGTTCTCTCTCTGCCCCCGACAGCCCCGAGCTGGGTCGGTCCCTCAGACCTGGCCAGGGGCAGCCCATCCCCCGGCGCCCTTCCCCGGGGCATCCAAGGGCAGGCTCGGCGCCAGCCCCACCCCGCTCGCCACTGCCCGACCATCGTCCTCCCTCGGGGGGCCTGGGCAGGACAGGGACCCGGCTGTGGGAGGCCTCCAGATCTCAGGCCTGGCACACCGTTTAGCAGGCTGCTTCCTCCTCTGACGGGGGCCCAGCACACGCCCCAGGAGACTTGGCAGCCGCCCCCAGGGCTCTAGCCTCTGGAACTCGTCCCCTTGGAAGGGGCCTGGCCCAGGTGCCAGGTTCGGCTGGTCGGCCAGCCTCCTTTGGAGAAAGCAGGCAAGCCGAGCCAGGCTTGCAGTGGCCCTGGCGTGACACCTGCCACCTCAGGCAGAGGGCCTCCCGCGTGCCCTCCATGGCGGGTTTCTCCCCGGAGCCGTGGCCTGGGCACTAGGAAGGCCGGGCCTCCCCGACTCCCGGGAGGAGGGGCTAGCCCACTTGCGCCCTGGCCCCCAAACCCTCTGGTGCCATCTGCCTGTCTCGGCACTTCTGACTCCACAGAGCCTTTCCTACATCTGGGCTGCCTGCCGTGGCAAAGTGCAGGCGTGGGGTGAGGCCATGGCTTTGTCTTTCCAGGAAAAAATGAGCCCCTGGCCGAAGCAGCAGGCCCAGGCAGAGCCTTGAGCTTGAAGCCCAGTAGGTCTGTGGCCCTCAGGGCCAGAGCCATGCTTTCAAGGCAGGGAAGCGGCCTGCAAGCTGAGTGGGAGTGGGGGAGGGGAGGGAGACAGCTGAAGCCGAGTCCAGAAGGGCGGCGATGGAAGAGCTGCAGCTGGGTCAGAGCCTGGAGGGAGGGCGGGGTCTTCACTGAGGACCCCCCCCCCCCCGAGGCCAGCCCTAGGCCCCGGCGGTCGCGCATGCGCCCTTGGCCTGTGCGGTGTGTGGGGGGTTGAACCCAAGCCCGCAGGGCTCCCGGAGCGGCCAGAGAAAGAAGGGCCCATGGAGAGGTAGGCGAGGTGGGCAGGGGGCGCCACCTTACTCTCCTCAGCTCCCTGAGGGAGAGAGAGAGAGACAGAGACAGAGAGAGAGATCCCTGACCTCTGAGTCTCTGCCTCCACCGCTGGCTGGTGCCAACTCACGCGCCATCCCACTTCCAGCCATCACCCCCACGCCTGCCCCGGGGCCAGCCCCACCACAGACAGGCCACTTGGTTCCTGCTCACCTCTGTGCCGTCCCTTCCCGACCTGACCCCAGTGCAGGGGATAAGCTTCAGACAAGTCTTTCCATGTCCCTCTGCATGACAATAGACTTCCTCCCCTCTCCCATTCCACAGGCCCACCCACCCGGGACATCCACCTTTGTCATTAGCTCAGGAGAGGATGCAAGATGAGAATCTCTGCTATTGTGTGGGGAGACTCAGTTTCCCGGGTTTCCCCCATGGACACATGTTCTTCAGCTGGGTCTGATTTTCTCCAGACAAGCTGTCTTGGGAAGGATTTGGCCAGCCCTAAGAACCTGAAGGGAAAGGGCGGAGGGGGGTTCTCTCTCTGCCCCCGACAGCCCCGAGCTGGGTCGGTCCCTCAGACCTGGCCAGGGGCAGCCCATCCCCCGGCGCCCTTCCCCGGGGCATCCAAGGGCAGGCTCGGCGCCAGCCCCACCCCGCTCGCCACTGCCCGACCATCGTCCTCCCTCGGGGGGCCTGGGCAGGACAGGGACCCGGCTGTGGGAGGCCTCCAGATCTCAGGCCTGGCACACCGTTTACCAGGCTGCTTCCTCCTCTGACGGGGGCCCAGCACACGCCCCAGGAGACTTGGCAGCCGCCCCCAGGGCTCTATCCTCTGGAACTCGTCCCCTTGGAAGGGGCCTGGCCCAGGTGCCAGGTTCGGCTGTTCGGCCAGCCTCCTTTGGAGAAAGCAGGCAAGCCGAGCCAGGCTTGCAGTGGCCCTGGCGTGACACCTGCCACCTCAGGCAGAGGGCCTCCCGCGTGCCCTCCATGGCGGGTTTCTCCCCGGAGCCGTGGCCTGGGCACTAGGAAGGCCGGGCCTCCCCGACTCCCGGGAGGAGGGGCTAGCCCAGTTGCGCCCTGGCCCCCAAACCCTCTGGTGCCATCTGCCTGTCTCGGCACTTCTGACTCCACAGAGCCTTTCCTACATCTGGGCTGCCTGCCGTGGCAAAGTGCAGGCGTGGGGTGAGGCCATGGCTTTGTCTTTCCAGGAAAAAATGAGCCCCTGGCCGAAGCAGCAGGCCCAGGCAGAGCCTTGAGCTTGAAGCCCAGTAGGTCTGTGGCCCTCAGGGCCAGAGCCATGCTTTCAAGGCAGGGAAGCGGCCTGCAAGCTGAGTGGGAGTGGGGGAGGGGAGGGAGACAGCTGAAGCCGAGTCCAGAAGGGCGGCGATGGAAGAGCTGCAGCTGGGTCAGAGCCTGGAGGGAGGGCGGGGCCTTCACTGAGGTCCCCCCCCACCCCGAGGCCAGCCCTAGGCCCCGGCGGTCGCGCATGCGCCCTTGGCCTGTGCGGTGTGTGGGGGGTTGAACCCAAGCCCGCAGGGCTCCCGGAGCGGCCAGAGAAAGAAGGGCCCATGGAGAGGTAGGCGAGGTGGGCAGGGGGCGCCACCTTACTCTCCTCAGCTCCCTGAGGGAGAGAGACAGAGACAGAGACAGAGAGAGAGATCCCTGACCTCTGAGTCTCTGCCTCCACCGCTGGCTGGTGCCAACTCACGCGCCATCCCACTTCCAGCCATCACCCCCACACCTGCCCCGGGGCCAGCCCCACCACAGAGAGGCCGGTTGGTTCCTGCTCACCTCTGTGCCGTCCCTTCCCGACCTGACCCCAGTGCAGGCGATAAGCTTCAGACAAGTCTTTCCATGTCCCTCTGCATGACAATAGACTTCCTCCCCTCTCCCATTCCACAGGCCCACCCACCCGGGACATCCACCTTTGTCATTAGCTCAGGAGAGGATGCAAGATGAGAATCTCTGCTATTGTGTGGGGAGACTCAGTTTCCCGGGTTTCCCCCATGGACACATGTTCTTCAGCTGGGTCTGATTTTCTCCAGACAAGCTGTCTTGGGAAGGATTTGGCCAGCCCTAAGAACCTGAAGGGAAAGGGCGGAGGGGGGTTCTCTCTCTGCCCCCGACAGCCCCGAGCTGGGTCGGTCCCTCAGACCTGGCCAGGGGCAGCCCATCCCCCGGCGCCCTTCCCCGGGGCATCCAAGGGCAGGCTCGGCGCCAGCCCCACCCCGCTCGCCACTGCCCGACCATCGTCCTCCCTCGGGGGGCCTGGGCAGGACAGGGACCCGGCTGTGGGAGGCCTCCAGATCTCAGGCCTGGCACACCGTTTACCAGGCTGCTTCCTCCTCTGACGGGGGCCCAGCACACGCCCCAGGAGACTTGGCAGCCGCCCCCAGGGCTCTATCCTCTGGAACTCGTCCCCTTGGAAGGGGCCTGGCCCAGGTGCCAGGTTCGGCTGGTCGGCCAGCCTCCTTTGGAGAAAGCAGGCAAGCCGAGCCAGGCTTGCAGTGGCCCTGGCGTGACACCTGCCACCTCAGGCAGAGGGCCTCCCGCGTGCCCTCCATGGCGGGTTTCTCCCCGGAGCCGTGGCCTGGGCACTAGGAAGGCCGGGCCTCCCCGACTCCCGGGAGGAGGGGCTAGCCCAGTTGCGCCCTGGCCCCCAAACCCTCTGGTGCCATCTGCCTGTCTCGGCACTTCTGACTCCACAGAGCCTTTCCTACATCTGGGCTGCCTGCCGTGGCAAAGTGCAGGCGTGGGGTGAGGCCATGGCTTTGTCTTTCCAGGAAAAAATGAGCCCCTGGCCGAAGCAGCAGGCCCAGGCAGAGCCTTGAGCTTGAAGCCCAGTAGGTCTGTGGCCCTCAGGGCCAGAGCCATGCTTTCAAGGCAGGGAAGCGGCCTGCAAGCTGAGTGGGAGTGGGGGAGGGGAGGGAGACAGCTGAAGCCGAGTCCAGAAGGGCGGCGATGGAAGAGCTGCAGCTGGGTCAGAGCCTGGAGGGAGGGCGGGGCCTTCACTGAGGTCCCCCCCCACCCCGAGGCCAGCCCTAGGCCCCGGCGGTCGCGCATGCGCCCTTGGCCTGTGCGGTGTGTGGGGGGTTGAACCCAAGCCCGCAGGGCTCCCGGAGCGGCCAGAGAAAGAAGGGCCCATGGAGAGGTAGGCGAGGTGGGCAGGGGGCGCCACCTTACTCTCCTCAGCTCCCTGAGGGAGAGAGACAGAGACAGAGACAGAGAGAGAGATCCCTGACCTCTGAGTCTCTGCCTCCACCGCTGGCTGGTGCCAACTCACGCGCCATCCCACTTCCAGCCATCACCCCCACACCTGCCCCGGGGCCAGCCCCACCACAGAGAGGCCGGTTGGTTCCTGCTCACCTCTGTGCCGTCCCTTCCCGACCTGACCCCAGTGCAGGCGATAAGCTTCAGACAAGTCTTTCCATGTCCCTCTGCATGACAATAGACTTCCTCCCCTCTCCCATTCCACAGGCCCACCCACCCGGGACATCCACCTTTGTCATTAGCTCAGGAGAGGATGCAAGATGAGAATCTCTGCTATTGTGTGGGGAGACTCAGTTTCCCGGGTTTCCCCCATGGACACATGTTCTTCAGCTGGGTCTGATTTTCTCCAGACAAGCTGTCTTGGGAAGGATTTGGCCAGCCCTAAGAACCTGAAGGGAAAGGGCGGAGGGGGGTTCTCTCTCTGCCCCCGACAGCCCCGAGCTGGGTCGGTCCCTCAGACCTGGCCAGGGGCAGCCCATCCCCCGGCGCCCTTCCCCGGGGCATCCAAGGGCAGGCTCGGCGCCAGCCCCACCCCGCTCGCCACTGCCCGACCATCGTCCTCCCTCGGGGGGCCTGGGCAGGACAGGGACCCGGCTGTGGGAGGCCTCCAGATCTCAGGCCTGGCACACCGTTTACCAGGCTGCTTCCTCCTCTGACGGGGGCCCAGCACACGCCCCAGGAGACTTGGCAGCCGCCCCCAGGGCTCTAGCCTCTGGAACTCGTCCCCTTGGAAGGGGCCTGGCCCAGGTGCCAGGTTCGGCTGGTCGGCCAGCCTCCTTTGGAGAAAGCAGGCAAGCCGAGCCAGGCTTGCAGTGGCCCTGGCGTGACACCTGCCACCTCAGGCAGAGGGCCTCCCGCGTGCCCTCCATGGCGGGTTTCTCCCCGGAGCCGTGGCCTGGGCACTAGGAAGGCCGGGCCTCCCCGACTCCCGGGAGGAGGGGCTAGCCCAGTTGCGCCCTGGCCCCCAAACCCTCTGGTGCCATCTGCCTGTCTCGGCACTTCTGACTCCACAGAGCCTTTCCTACATCTGGGCTGCCTGCCGTGGCAAAGTGCAGGCGTGGGGTGAGGCCATGGCTTTGTCTTTCCAGGAAAAAATGAGCCCCTGGCCGAAGCAGCAGGCCCAGGCAGAGCCTTGAGCTTGAAGCCCAGTAGGTCTGTGGCCCTCAGGGCCAGAGCCATGCTTTCAAGGCAGGGAAGCGGCCTGCAAGCTGAGTGGGAGTGGGGGAGGGGAGGGAGACAGCTGAAGCCGAGTCCAGAAGGGCGGCGATGGAAGAGCTGCAGCTGGGTCAGAGCCTGGAGGGAGGGCGGGGCCTTCACTGAGGTCCCCCCCCACCCCGAGGCCAGCCCTAGGCCCCGGCGGTCGCGCATGCGCCCTTGGCCTGTGCGGTGTGTGGGGGGTTGAACCCAAGCCCGCAGGGCTCCCGGAGCGGCCAGAGAAAGAAGGGCCCATGGAGAGGTAGGCGAGGTGGGCAGGGGGCGCCACCTTACTCTCCTCAGCTCCCTGAGGGAGAGAGACAGAGACAGAGACAGAGAGAGAGATCCCTGACCTCTGAGTCTCTGCCTCCACCGCTGGCTGGTGCCAACTCACGCGCCATCCCACTTCCAGCCATCACCCCCACACCTGCCCCGGGGCCAGCCCCACCACAGAGAGGCCGGTTGGTTCCTGCTCACCTCTGTGCCGTCCCTTCCCGACCTGACCCCAGTGCAGGCGATAAGCTTCAGACAAGTCTTTCCATGTCCCTCTGCATGACAATAGACTTCCTCCCCTCTCCCATTCCACAGGCCCACCCACCCGGGACATCCACCTTTGTCATTAGCTCAGGAGAGGATGCAAGATGAGAATCTCTGCTATTGTGTGGGGAGACTCAGTTTCCCGGGTTTCCCCCATGGACACATGTTCTTCAGCTGGGTCTGATTTTCTCCAGACAAGCTGTCTTGGGAAGGATTTGGCCAGCCCTAAGAACCTGAAGGGAAAGGGCGGAGGGGGGTTCTCTCTCTGCCCCCGACAGCCCCGAGCTGGGTCGGTCCCTCAGACCTGGCCAGGGGCAGCCCATCCCCCGGCGCCCTTCCCCGGGGCATCCAAGGGCAGGCTCGGCGCCAGCCCCACCCCGCTCGCCACTGCCCGACCATCGTCCTCCCTCGGGGGGCCTGGGCAGGACAGGGACCCGGCTGTGGGAGGCCTCCAGATCTCAGGCCTGGCACACCGTTTACCAGGCTGCTTCCTCCTCTGACGGGGGCCCAGCACACGCCCCAGGAGACTTGGCAGCCGCCCCCAGGGCTCTAGCCTCTGGAACTCGTCCCCTTGGAAGGGGCCTGGCCCAGGTGCCAGGTTCGGCTGGTCGGCCAGCCTCCTTTGGAGAAAGCAGGCAAGCCGAGCCAGGCTTGCAGTGGCCCTGGCGTGACACCTGCCACCTCAGGCAGAGGGCCTCCCGCGTGCCCTCCATGGCGGGTTTCTCCCCGGAGCCGTGGCCTGGGCACTAGGAAGGCCGGGCCTCCCCGACTCCCGGGAGGAGGGGCTAGCCCACTTGCGCCCTGGCCCCCAAACCCTCTGGTGCCATCTGCCTGTCTCGGCACTTCTGACTCCACAGAGCCTTTCCTACATCTGGGCTGCCTGCCGTGGCAAAGTGCAGGCGTGGGGTGAGGCCATGGCTTTGTCTTTCCAGGAAAAAATGAGCCCCTGGCCGAAGCAGCAGGCCCAGGCAGAGCCTTGAGCTTGAAGCCCAGTAGGTCTGTGGCCCTCAGGGCCAGAGCCATGCTTTCAAGGCAGGGAAGCGGCCTGCAAGCTGAGTGGGAGTGGGGGAGGGGAGGGAGACAGCTGAAGCCGAGTCCAGAAGGGCGGCGATGGAAGAGCTGCAGCTGGGTCAGAGCCTGGAGGGAGGGCGGGGTCTTCACTGAGGACCCCCCCCCCCCCGAGGCCAGCCCTAGGCCCCGGCGGTCGCGCATGCGCCCTTGGCCTGTGCGGTGTGTGGGGGGTTGAACCCAAGCCCGCAGGGCTCCCGGAGCGGCCAGAGAAAGAAGGGCCCATGGAGAGGTAGGCGAGGTGGGCAGGGGGCGCCACCTTACTCTCCTCAGCTCCCTGAGGGAGAGAGAGAGAGACAGAGACAGAGAGAGAGATCCCTGACCTCTGAGTCTCTGCCTCCACCGCTGGCTGGTGCCAACTCACGCGCCATCCCACTTCCAGCCATCACCCCCACGCCTGCCCCGGGGCCAGCCCCACCACAGAGAGGCCGGTTGGTTCCTGCTCACCTCTGTGCCGTCCCTTCC
>NW_026691006.1:0-26859 GCF_020826845.1 Diceros bicornis minor | reverse complement strand
GGTTCTTAGGGCTGGCCAAATCCTTCCCAAGACAGCTTGTCTGGAGAAAATCAGACCCAGCTGAAGAACATGTGTCCATGGGGGAAACCCGGGAAACTGAGTCTCCCCACACAATAGCAGAGATTCTCATCTTGCATCCTCTCCTGAGCTAATGACAAAGGTGGATGTCCCGGGTGGGCCTGTGGAATGGGAGAGGGGAGGAAGTCTATTGTCATGCAGAGGGACATGGAAAGACTTGTCTGAAGCTTATCCCCTGCACAGGGGTCAGGTCGGGAAGGGATGGCACAGAGGTGAGCAGGAACCAATCGGCCTCTCTGTGGTGGGGCTGGCCCCGGGGCAGGCGTGGGGGTGATGGCTGGAAGTGGGATGGCGCGTGAGTTGGCACCAGCCAGCGGTGGAGGCAGAGACTCAGAGGTCAGGGATCTCTCTCTCTGTCTCTGTCTCTCTCTCTCTCCCTCAGGGAGCTGAGCAGAGTAAGGTGGCGCCCCCTGCCCACCTCGCCTACCTCTCCGTGGGCCCTTCTTTCTCTGGCCGCTCCGGGAGCCCTGCGGGCTTTGGTTCAACCCCCCACACACCGCACAGGCCAAGGGCGCATGCGCGACCGCCGGGGCCTAGGGCTGGCCTCAGGGGGGGGGGGTCCTCAGTGAAGGCCCCGCCCTCCCTCCAGGCTCTGACCCAGCTGCAGCTCTTCCATCGCCGCCCTTCTGGACTCGGCTTCAGCTGTCTCCCTCCCCTCCCCCACTCCCACTCAGCTTGCAGGCCGCTTCCCTGCCTTGAAAGCATGGCTCTGGCCCTGAGGGCCACAGACCTACTGGGCTTCAAGCTCAAGGCTCTGCCTGGGCCTGCTGCTTCGGCCAGGGGCTCATTTTTTCCTGGAAAGACAAAGCCATGGCCTCACCCCACGCCTGCACTTTGCCACGGCAGGCAGCCCAGATGTAGGAAAGGCTCTGTGGAGTCAGAAGTGCCGAGACAGGCAGATGGCACCAGAGGGTTTGGGGGCCAGGGCGCAAGTGGGCTAGCCCCTCCTCCCGGGAGTCGGGGAGGCCCGGCCTTCCTAGTGCCCAGGCCACGGCTCCGGGGAGAAACCCGCCATGGAGGGCACGCGGGAGGCCCTCTGCCTGAGGTGGCAGGTGTCACGCCAGGGCCACTGCAAGCCTGGCTCGGCTTGCCTGCTTTCTCCAAAGGAGGCTGGCCGACCAGCCGAACCTGGCACCTGGGCCAGGCCCCTTCCAAGGGGACGAGTTCCAGAGGCTAGAGCCCTGGGGGCGGCTGGCAAGTCTCCTGGGGCGTGTGCTGGGCCCCCGTCAGAGGAGGAAGCAGCCTGGTAAACGGTGTGCCAGGCCTGAGATCTGGAGGCCTCCCACAGCCGGGTCCCTGTCCTGCCCAGGCCCCCCGAGGGAGGACGATGGTCGGGCAGTGGCGAGCGGGGTGGGGCTGGCGCCGAGCCTGCCCTTGGATGCCCCGGGGAAGGGCGCCGGGGGATGGGCTGCCCCTGGCCGGGTCTGAGGGACCGACCCAGCTCGGGGCTGTCGGGGGCAGAGAGAGAACCCCCCTCCGCCCTTTCCCTTCAGGTTCTTAGGGCTGGCCAAATCCTTCCCAAGACAGCTTGTCTGGAGAAAATCAGACCCAGCTGAAGAACATGTGTCCATGGGGGAAACCCGGGAAACTGAGTCTCCCCACACAATAGCAGAGATTCTCATCTTGCATCCTCTCCTGAGCTAATGACAAAGGTGGATGTCCCGGGTGGGCCTGTGGAATGGGAGAGGGGAGGAAGTCTATTGTCATGCAGAGGGACATGGAAAGACTTGTCTGAAGCTTATCCCCTGCACTGGGGTCAGGTCGGGAAGGGACGGCACAGAGGTGAGCAGGAACCAACCGGCCTCTCTGTGGTGGGGCTGGCCCCGGGGCAGGCGTGGGGGTGATGGCTGGAAGTGGGATGGCGCGTGAGTTGGCACCAGCCAGCGGTGGAGGCAGAGACTCAGAGGTCAGGGATCTCTCTCTCTGTCTCTGTCTCTCTCTCTCTCCCTCAGGGAGCTGAGCAGAGTAAGGTGGCGCCCCCTGCCCACCTCGCCTACCTCTCCATGGGCCCTTCTTTCTCTGGCCGCTCCGGGAGCCCTGCGGGCTTGGTTTCAACCCCCCACACACCGCACAGGCCAAGGGCGCATGCGCGACCGCCGGGGCCTAGGGCTGGCCTCGGGGGGGGGGGTCCTCAGTGAAGGCCCTGCCCTCCCTCCAGGCTCTGACCCAGCTGCAGCTCTTCCATCGCCGCCCTTCTGGACTCGGCTTCAGCTGTCTCCCTCCCCTCCCCCACTCCCACTCAGCTTGCAGGCCGCTTCCCTGCCTTGAAAGCATGGCTCTGGCCCTGAGGGCCACAGACCTACTGGGCTTCAAGCTCAAGGCTCTGCCTGGGCCTGCTGCTTCGGCCAGGGGCTCATTTTTTCCTGGAAAGACAAAGCCATGGCCTCACCCCACGCCTGCACTTTGCCACGGCAGGCAGCCCAGATGTAGGAAAGGCTCTGTGGAGTCAGAAGTGCCGAGACAGGCAGATGGCACCAGAGGGTTTGGGGGCCAGGGCGCAAGTGGGCTAGCCCCTCCTCCCGGGAGTCGGGGAGGCCCGGCCTTCCTAGTGCCCAGGCCACGGCTCCGGGGAGAAACCCGCCATGGAGGGCACGCGGGAGGCCCTCTGCCTGAGGTGGCAGGTGTCACGCCAGGGCCACTGCAAGCCTGGCTCGGCTTGCCTGCTTTCTCCAAAGGAGGCTGGCCGACCAGCCGAACCTGGCACCTGGGCCAGGCCCCTTCCAAGGGGACGAGTTCCAGAGGCTAGAGCCCTGGGGGCGGCTGCCAAGTCTCCTGGGGCGTGTGCTGGGCCCCCGTCAGAGGAGGAAGCAGCCTGGTAAACGGTGTGCCAGGCCTGAGATCTGGAGGCCTCCCACAGCCGGGTCCCTGTCCTGCCCAGGCCCCCCGAGGGAGGACGATGGTCGGGCAGTGGCGAGCGGGGTGGGGCTGGCGCCGAGCCTGCCCTTGGATGCCCCGGGGAAGGGCGCCGGGGGATGGGCTGCCCCTGGCCGGGTCTGAGGGACCGACCCAGCTCGGGGCTGTCGGGGGCAGAGAGAGAACCCCCCTCCGCCCTTTCCCTTCAGGTTCTTAGGGCTGGCCAAATCCTTCCCAAGACAGCTTGTCTGGAGAAAATCAGACCCAGCTGAAGAACATGTGTCCATGGGGGAAACCCGGGAAACTGAGTCTCCCCACACAATAGCAGAGATTCTCATCTTGCATCCTCTCCTGAGCTAATGACAAAGGTGGATGTCCCGGGTGGGCCTGTGGAATGGGAGAGGGGAGGAAGTCTATTGTCATGCAGAGGGACATGGAAAGACTTGTCTGAAGCTTATCCCCTGCACTGGGGTCAGGTCGGGAAGGGACGGCACAGAGGTGAGCAGGAACCAACCGGCCTCTCTGTGGTGGGGCTGGCCCCGGGGCAGGCGTGGGGGTGATGGCTGGAAGTGGGATGGCGCGTGAGTTGGCACCAGCCAGCGGTGGAGGCAGAGACTCAGAGGTCAGGGATCTCTCTCTCTGTCTCTGTCTCTGTCTCTCTCCCTCAGGGAGCTGATCAGAGTAAGGTGGCGCCCCCTGCCCACCTCGCCTACCTCTCCATGGGCCCTTCTTTCTCTTGCCGCTCCGGGAGCCCTGCGGGCTTGGGTTCAACCCCCCACACACCGCACAGGCCAAGGGCGCATGCGCGACCGCCGGGGCCTAGGGCTGGCCTGGGGGGGGGGGTCCTCAGTGAAGGCCCCGCCCTCCCTCCAGGCTCTGACCCAGCTGCAGCTCTTCCATCGCCGCCCTTCTGGACTCGGCTTCAGCTGTCTCCCTCCCCTCCCCCACTCCCACTCAGCTTGCAGGCCGCTTCCCTGCCTTGAAAGCATGGCTCTGGCCCTGAGGGCCACAGACCTACTGGGCTTCAAGCTCAAGGCTCTGCCTGGGCCTGCTGCTTCGGCCAGGGGCTCATTTTTTCCTGGAAAGACAAAGCCATGGCCTCACCCCACGCCTGCACTTTGCCACGGCAGGCAGCCCAGATGTAGGAAAGGCTCTGTGGAGTCAGAAGTGCCGAGACAGGCAGATGGCACCAGAGGGTTTGGGGGCCAGGGCGCAAGTGGGCTAGCCCCTCCTCCCGGGAGTCGGGGAGGCCCGGCCTTCCTAGTGCCCAGGCCACACCTCCGGGGAGAAACCCGCCATGGAGGGCACGCGGGAGGCCCTCTGCCTGAGGTGGCAGGTGTCACGCCAGGGCCACTGCAAGCCTGGCTCGGCTTGCCTGCTTTCTCCAAAGGAGGCTGGCCGACCAGCCGAACCTGGCACCTGGGCCAGGCCCCTTCCAAGGGGACGAGTTCCAGAGGCTAGAGCCCTGGGGGCGGCTGCCAAGTCTCCTGGGGCGTGTGCTGGGCCCCCGTCAGAGGAGGAAGCAGCCTGGTAAACGGTGTGCCAGGCCTGAGATCTGGAGGCCTCCCACAGCCGGGTCCCTGTCCTGCCCAGGCCCCCCGAGGGAGGACGATGGTCGGGCAGTGGCGAGCGGGGTGGGGCTGGCGCCGAGCCTGCCCTTGGATGCCCCGGGGAAGGGCGCCGGGGGATGGGCTGCCCCTGGCCGGGTCTGAGGGACCGACCCAGCTCGGGGCTGTCGGGGGCAGAGAGAGAACCCCCCTCCGCCCTTTCCCTTCAGGTTCTTAGGGCTGGCCAAATCCTTCCCAAGACAGCTTGTCTGGAGAAAATCAGACCCAGCTGAAGAACATGTGTCCATGGGGGAAACCCGGGAAACTGAGTCTCCCCACACAATAGCAGAGATTCTCATCTTGCATCCTCTCCTGAGCTAATGACAAAGGTGGATGTCCCGGGTGGGCCTGTGGAATGGGAGAGGGGAGGAAGTCTATTGTCATGCAGAGGGACATGGAAAGACTTGTCTGAAGCTTATCCCCTGCACTGGGGTCAGGTCGGGAAGGGACGGCACAGAGGTGAGCAGGAACCAACCGGCCTCTCTGTGGTGGGGCTGGCCCGGGGCAGGCGTGGGGGTGATGGCTGGAAGTGGGATGGCGCGTGAGTTGGCACCAGCCAGCGGTGGAGGCAGAGACTCAGAGGTCAGGGATCTCTCTCTCTGTCTCTGTCTCTGTCTCTCTCCCTCAGGGAGCTGAGCAGAGTAAGGTGGCGCCCCCTGCCCACCTCGCCTACCTCTCCATGGGCCCTTCTTTCTCTTGCCGCTCCGGGAGCCCTGCGGGCTTGGGTTCAACCCCCCACACACCGCACAGGCCAAGGGCGCATGCGCGACCGCCGGGGCCTAGGGCTGGCCTGGGGGGGGGGGGTCCTCAGTGAAGGCCCCGCCCTCCCTCCAGGCTCTGACCCAGCTGCAGCTCTTCCATCGCCGCCCTTCTGGACTCGGCTTCAGCTGTCTCCCTCCCCTCCCCCACTCCCACTCAGCTTGCAGGCCGCTTCCCTGCCTTGAAAGCATGGCTCTGGCCCTGAGGGCCACAGACCTACTGGGCTTCAAGCTCAAGGCTCTGCCTGGGCCTGCTGCTTCGGCCAGGGGCTCATTTTTTCCTGGAAAGAAAAAGCCATGGCCTCACCCCACGCCTGCACTTTGCCACGGCAGGCAGCCCAGGTGTAGGAAAGGCTCTGTGGAGTCAGAAGTGCCGAGACAGGCAGATGGCACCAGAGGGTTTGGGGGCCAGGGCGCAACTGGGCTAGCCCCTCCTCCCGGGAGTCGGGGAGGCCCGGCCTTCCTAGTGCCCAGGCCACGGCTCCGGGGAGAAATCCGCCATGGAGGGCACGCGGGAGGCCCTCTGCCTGAGGTGGCAGGTGTCACGCCAGGGCCACTGCAAGCCTGGCTCGGCTTGCCTGCTTTCTCCAAAGGAGGCTGGCCGACCAGCAGAACCTGGCACCTGGGCCAGGCCCCTTCCAAGGGGACGAGTTCCAGAGGCTAGAGCCCTGGGGGCGGCTGCCAAGTCTCCTGGGGCGTGTGCTGGGCCCCCATCAGAGGAGGAAGCAGCCTGGTAAACGGTGTGCCAGGCCTGAGATCTGGAGGCCTCCCACAGCCGGGTCCCTGTCCTGCCCAGGCCCCCCGAGGGAGGACGATGGTCGGGCAGTGGCGAGCGGGGTGGGGCTGGCGCCGAGCCTGCCCTTGGATGCCCCGGGGAAGGGCGCCGGGGGATGGGCTGCCCCTGGCCGGGTCTGAGGGACCGACCCAGCTCGGGGCTGTCGGGGGCAGAGAGAGAACCCCCCTCCGCCCTTTCCCTTCAGGTTCTTAGGGCTGGCCAAATCCTTCCCAAGACAGCTTGTCTGGAGAAAATCAGACCCAGCTGAAGAACATGTGTCCATGGGGGAAACCCGGGAAACTGAGTCTCCCCACACAATAGCAGAGATTCTCATCTTGCATCCTCTCCTGAGCTAATGACAAAGGTGGATGTCCCGGGTGGGCCTGTGGAATGGGAGAGGGGAGGAAGTCTATTGTCATGCAGAGGGACATGGAAAGACTTGTCTGAAGCTTATCCCCTGCACTGGGGTCAGGTCGGGAAGGGATGGCACAGAGGTGAGCAGGAACCAATCGGCCTCTCTGTGGTGGGGCTGGCCCCGGGGCAGGCGTGGGGGTGATGGCTGGAAGTGGGATGGCGCGTGAGTTGGCACCAGCCAGCGGTGGAGGCAGAGACTCAGAGGTCAGGGATCTCTCTCTCTGTCTCTGTCTCTCTCTCTCTCCCTCAGGGAGCTGAGCAGAGTAAGGTGGCGCCCCCTGCCCACCTCGCCTACCTCTCCGTGGGCCCTTCTTTCTCTGGCCGCTCCGGGAGCCCTGCGGGCTTTGGTTCAACCCCCCACACACCGCACAGGCCAAGGGCGCATGCGCGACCCCCGGGGCCTAGGGCTGGCCTCAGGGGGGGGGGGTCCTCAGTGAAGGCCCCGCCCTCCCTCCAGGCTCTGACCCAGCTGCAGCTCTTCCATCGCCGCCCTTCTGGACTCGGCTTCAGCTGTCTCCCTCCCCTCCCCCACTCCCACTCAGCTTGCAGGCCGCTTCCCTGCCTTGAAAGCATGGCTCTGGCCCTGAGGGCCACAGACCTACTGGGCTTCAAGCTCAAGGCTCTGCCTGGGCCTGCTGCTTCGGCCAGGGGCTCATTTTTTCCTGGAAAGACAAAGCCATGGCCTCACCCCACGCCTGCACTTTGCCACGGCAGGCAGCCCAGATGTAGGAAAGGCTCTGTGGAGTCAGAAGTGCCGAGACAGGCAGATGGCACCAGAGGGTTTTGGGGCCAGGGCGCAACTGGGCTAGCCCCTCCTCCCGGGAGTCGGGGAGGCCCGGCCTTCCTAGTGCCCAGGCCACGGCTCTGGGGAGAAACCCGCCATGGAGGGCACGCGGGAGGCCCTCTGCCTGAGGTGGCAGGTGTCACGCCAGGGCCACTGCAAGCCTGGCTCGGCTTGCCTGCTTTCTCCAAAGGAGGCTGGCCGACCAGCCGAACCTGGCACCTGGGCCAGGCCCCTTCCAAGGGGACGAGTTCCAGAGGCTAGAGCCCTGGGGGCGGCTGCCAAGTCTCCTGGGGCGTGTGCTGGGCCCCCATCAGAGGAGGAAGCAGCCTGGTAAACGGTGTGCCAGGCCTGAGATCTGGAGGCCTCCCACAGCCGGGTCCCTGTCCTGCCCAGGCCCCCCGAGGGAGGACGATGGTCGGGCAGTGGCGAGCGGGGTGGGGCTGGCGCCGAGCCTGCCCTTGGATGCCCCGGGGAAGGGCGCCGGGGGATGGGCTGCCCCTGGCCGGGTCTGAGGGACCGACCCAGCTCGGGGCTGTCGGGGGCAGAGAGAGAACCCCCCTCCGCCCTTTCCCTTCAGGTTCTTAGGGCTGGCCAAATCCTTCCCAAGACAGCTTGTCTGGAGAAAATCAGACCCAGCTGAAGAACATGTGTCCATGGGGGAAACCCGGGAAACTGAGTCTCCCCACACAATAGCAGAGATTCTCATCTTGCATCCTCTCCTGAGCTAATGACAAAGGTGGATGTCCCGGGTGGGCCTGTGGAATGGGAGAGGGGAGGAAGTCTATTGTCATGCAGAGGGACATGGAAAGACTTGTCTGAAGCTTATCCCCTGCACTGGGGTCAGGTCGGGAAGGGATGGCACAGAGGTGAGCAGGAACCAATCGGCCTCTCTGTGGTGGGGCTGGCCCCGGGGCAGGCGTGGGGGTGATGGCTGGAAGTGGGATGGCGCGTGAGTTGGCACCAGCCAGCGGTGGAGGCAGAGACTCAGAGGTCAGGGATCTCTCTCTCTGTCTCTGTCTCTCTCTCTCTCCCTCAGGGTGCTGAGCAGAGTAAGGTGGCGCCCCCTGCCCACCTCGCCTACCTCTCCGTGGGCCCTTCTTTCTCTGGCCGCTCCGGGAGCCCTGCGGGCTTTGGTTCAACCCCCCACACACCGCACAGGCCAAGGGCGCATGCGCGACCGCCGGGGCCTAGGGCTGGCCTGGAGGGGGGTCCTCAGTGAAGGCCCCGCCCTCCCTCCAGGCTCTGACCCAGCTGCAGCTCTTCCATCGCCGCCCTTCTGGACTCGGCTTCAGCTGTCTCCCTCCCCTCCCCCACTCCCACTCAGCTTGCAGGCCGCTTCCCTGCCTTGAAAGCATGGCTCTGGCCCTGAGGGCCACAGACCTACTGGGCTTCAAGCTCAAGGCTCTGCCTGGGCCTGCTGCTTCGGCCAGGGGCTCATTTTTTCCTGGAAAGACAAAGCCATGGCCTCACCCCACGCCTGCACTTTGCCACGGCAGGCAGCCCAGATGTAGGAAAGGCTCTGTGGAGTCAGAAGTGCCGAGACAGGCAGATGGCACCAGAGGGTTTGGGGGCCAGGGCGCAAGTGGGCTAGCCCCTCCTCCCGGGAGTCGGGGAGGCCCGGCCTTCCTAGTGCCCAGGCCACGGCTCCGGGGAGAAACCCGCCATGGAGGGCACGCGGGAGGCCCTCTGCCTGAGGTGGCAGGTGTCACGCCAGGGCCACTGCAAGCCTGGCTCGGCTTGCCTGCTTTCTCCAAAGGAGGCTGGCCGACCAGCCGAACCTGGCACCTGGGCCAGGCCCCTTCCAAGGGGACGAGTTCCAGAGGCTAGAGCCCTGGGGGCGGCTGCCAAGTCTCCTGGGGCGTGTGCTGGGCCCCCGTCAGAGGAGGAAGCAGCCTGGTAAACGGTGTGCCAGGCCTGAGATCTGGAGGCCTCCCACAGCCGGGTCCCTGTCCTGCCCAGGCCCCCCGAGGGAGGACGATGGTCGGGCAGTGGCGAGCGGGGTGGGGCTGGCGCCGAGCCTGCCCTTGGATGCCCCGGGGAAGGGCGCCGGGGGATGGGCTGCCCCTGGCCGGGTCTGAGGGACCGACCCAGCTCGGGGCTGTCGGGGGCAGAGAGAGAACCCCCCTCCGCCCTTTCCCTTCAGGTTCTTAGGGCTGGCCAAATCCTTCCCAAGACAGCTTGTCTGGAGAAAATCAGACCCAGCTGAAGAACATGTGTCCATGGGGGAAACCCGGGAAACTGAGTCTCCCCACACAATAGCAGAGATTCTCATCTTGCATCCTCTCCTGAGCTAATGACAAAGGTGGATGTCCCGGGTGGGCCTGTGGAATGGGAGAGGGGAGGAAGTCTATTGTCATGCAGAGGGACATGGAAAGACTTGTCTGAAGCTTATCCCCTGCACTGGGGTCAGGTCGGGAAGGGACGGCACAGAGGTGAGCAGGAACCAACCGGCCTCTCTGTGGTGGGGCTGGCCCCGGGGCAGGCGTGGGGGTGATGGCTGGAAGTGGGATGGCGCGTGAGTTGGCACCAGCCAGCGGTGGAGGCAGAGACTCAGAGGTCAGGGATCTCTCTCTCTGTCTCTGTCTCTGTCTCTCTCCCTCAGGGAGCTGAGCAGAGTAAGGTGGCGCCCCCTGCCCACCTCGCCTACCTCTCCATGGGCCCTTCTTTCTCTGGCCGCTCCGGGAGCCCTGCGGGCTTGGGTTCAACCCCCCACACACCGCACAGGCCAAGGGCGCATGCGCGACCGCCGGGGCCTAGGGCTGGCCTGGGGGGGGGGTCCTCAGTGAAGGCCCCGCCCTCCCTCCAGGCTCTGACCCAGCTGCAGCTCTTCCATCGCCGCCCTTCTGGACTCGGCTTCAGCTGTCTCCCTCCCCTCCCCCACTCCCACTCAGCTTGCAGGCCGCTTCCCTGCCTTGAAAGCATGGCTCTGGCCCTGAGGGCCACAGACCTACTGGGCTTCAAGCTCAAGGCTCTGCCTGGGCCTGCTGCTTCGGCCAGGGGCTCATTTTTTCCTGGAAAGAAAAAGCCATGGCCTCACCCCACGCCTGCACTTTGCCACGGCAGGCAGCCCAGGTGTAGGAAAGGCTCTGTGGAGTCAGAAGTGCCGAGACAGGCAGATGGCACCAGAGGGTTTGGGGGCCAGGGCGCAACTGGGCTAGCCCCTCCTCCCGGGAGTCGGGGAGGCCCGGCCTTCCTAGTGCCCAGGCCACGGCTCCGGGGAGAAATCCGCCATGGAGGGCACGCGGGAGGCCCTCTGCCTGAGGTGGCAGGTGTCACGCCAGGGCCACTGCAAGCCTGGCTCGGCTTGCCTGCTTTCTCCAAAGGAGGCTGGCCGACCAGCAGAACCTGGCACCTGGGCCAGGCCCCTTCCAAGGGGACGAGTTCCAGAGGCTAGAGCCCTGGGGGCGGCTGCCAAGTCTCCTGGGGCGTGTGCTGGGCCCCCATCAGAGGAGGAAGCAGCCTGGTAAACGGTGTGCCAGGCCTGAGATCTGGAGGCCTCCCACAGCCGGGTCCCTGTCCTGCCCAGGCCCCCCGAGGGAGGACGATGGTCGGGCAGTGGCGAGCGGGGTGGGGCTGGCGCCGAGCCTGCCCTTGGATGCCCCGGGGAAGGGCGCCGGGGGATGGGCTGCCCCTGGCCGGGTCTGAGGGACCGACCCAGCTCGGGGCTGTCGGGGGCAGAGAGAGAACCCCCCTCCGCCCTTTCCCTTCAGGTTCTTAGGGCTGGCCAAATCCTTCCCAAGACAGCTTGTCTGGAGAAAATCAGACCCAGCTGAAGAACATGTGTCCATGGGGGAAACCCGGGAAACTGAGTCTCCCCACACAATAGCAGAGATTCTCATCTTGCATCCTCTCCTGAGCTAATGACAAAGGTGGATGTCCCGGGTGGGCCTGTGGAATGGGAGAGGGGAGGAAGTCTATTGTCATGCAGAGGGACATGGAAAGACTTGTCTGAAGCTTATCCCCTGCACTGGGGTCAGGTCGGGAAGGGATGGCACAGAGGTGAGCAGGAACCAATCGGCCTCTCTGTGGTGGGGCTGGCCCCGGGGCAGGCGTGGGGGTGATGGCTGGAAGTGGGATGGCGCGTGAGTTGGCACCAGCCAGCGGTGGAGGCAGAGACTCAGAGGTCAGGGATCTCTCTCTCTGTCTCTGTCTCTCTCTCTCTCCCTCAGGGTGCTGAGCAGAGTAAGGTGGCGCCCCCTGCCCACCTCGCCTACCTCTCCGTGGGCCCTTCTTTCTCTGGCCGCTCCGGGAGCCCTGCGGGCTTTGGTTCAACCCCCCACACACCGCACAGGCCAAGGGCGCATGCGCGACCGCCGGGGCCTAGGGCTGGCCTGGAGGGGGGTCCTCAGTGAAGGCCCCGCCCTCCCTCCAGGCTCTGACCCAGCTGCAGCTCTTCCATCGCCGCCCTTCTGGACTCGGCTTCAGCTGTCTCCCTCCCCTCCCCCACTCCCACTCAGCTTGCAGGCCGCTTCCCTGCCTTGAAAGCATGGCTCTGGCCCTGAGGGCCACAGACCTACTGGGCTTCAAGCTCAAGGCTCTGCCTGGGCCTGCTGCTTCGGCCAGGGGCTCATTTTTTCCTGGAAAGACAAAGCCATGGCCTCACCCCACGCCTGCACTTTGCCACGGCAGGCAGCCCAGATGTAGGAAAGGCTCTGTGGAGTCAGAAGTGCCGAGACAGGCAGATGGCACCAGAGGGTTTGGGGGCCAGGGCGCAAGTGGGCTAGCCCCTCCTCCCGGGAGTCGGGGAGGCCCGGCCTTCCTAGTGCCCAGGCCACGGCTCCGGGGAGAAACCCGCCATGGAGGGCACGCGGGAGGCCCTCTGCCTGAGGTGGCAGGTGTCACGCCAGGGCCACTGCAAGCCTGGCTCGGCTTGCCTGCTTTCTCCAAAGGAGGCTGGCCGACCAGCCGAACCTGGCACCTGGGCCAGGCCCCTTCCAAGGGGACGAGTTCCAGAGGCTAGAGCCCTGGGGGCGGCTGCCAAGTCTCCTGGGGCGTGTGCTGGGCCCCCGTCAGAGGAGGAAGCAGCCTGGTAAACGGTGTGCCAGGCCTGAGATCTGGAGGCCTCCCACAGCCGGGTCCCTGTCCTGCCCAGGCCCCCCGAGGGAGGACGATGGTCGGGCAGTGGCGAGCGGGGTGGGGCTGGCGCCGAGCCTGCCCTTGGATGCCCCGGGGAAGGGCGCCGGGGGATGGGCTGCCCCTGGCCGGGTCTGAGGGACCGACCCAGCTCGGGGCTGTCGGGGGGCAGAGAGAGAACCCCCCTCCGCCATTTCCCTTCAGGTTCTTAGGGCTGGCCAAATCCTTCCCAAGACAGCTTGTCTGGAGAAAATCAGACCCAGCTGAAGAACATGTGTCCATGGGGGAAACCCGGGAAACTGAGTCTCCCCACACAATAGCAGAGATTCTCATCTTGCATCCTCTCCTGAGCTAATGACAAAGGTGGATGTCCCGGGTGGGCCTGTGGAATGGGAGAGGGGAGGAAGTCTATTGTCATGCAGAGGGACATGGAAAGACTTGTCTGAAGCTTATCCCCTGCACTGGGGTCAGGTCGGGAAGGGACGGCACAGAGGTGAGCAGGAACCAACCGGCCTCTCTGTGGTGGGGCTGGCCCCGGGGCAGGCGTGGGGGTGATGGCTGGAAGTGGGATGGCGCGTGAGTTGGCACCAGCCAGCGGTGGAGGCAGAGACTCAGAGGTCAGGGATCTCTCTCTCTGTCTCTGTCTCTGTCTCTCTCCCTCAGGGAGCTGAGCAGAGTAAGGTGGCGCCCCCTGCCCACCTCGCCTACCTCTCCATGGGCCCTTCTTTCTCTGGCCGCTCCGGGAGCCCTGCGGGCTTGGGTTCAACCCCCCACACACCGCACAGGCCAAGGGCGCATGCGCGACCGCCGGGGCCTAGGGCTGGCCTGGGGGGGGGGTCCTCAGTGAAGGCCCCGCCCTCCCTCCAGGCTCTGACCCAGCTGCAGCTCTTCCATCGCCGCCCTTCTGGACTCGGCTTCAGCTGTCTCCCTCCCCTCCCCCACTCCCACTCAGCTTGCAGGCCGCTTCCCTGCCTTGAAAGCATGGCTCTGGCCCTGAGGGCCACAGACCTACTGGGCTTCAAGCTCAAGGCTCTGCCTGGGCCTGCTGCTTCGGCCAGGGGCTCATTTTTTCCTGGAAAGAAAAAGCCATGGCCTCACCCCACGCCTGCACTTTGCCACGGCAGGCAGCCCAGGTGTAGGAAAGGCTCTGTGGAGTCAGAAGTGCCGAGACAGGCAGATGGCACCAGAGGGTTTGGGGGCCAGGGCGCAACTGGGCTAGCCCCTCCTCCCGGGAGTCGGGGAGGCCCGGCCTTCCTAGTGCCCAGGCCACGGCTCCGGGGAGAAATCCGCCATGGAGGGCACGCGGGAGGCCCTCTGCCTGAGGTGGCAGGTGTCACGCCAGGGCCACTGCAAGCCTGGCTCGGCTTGCCTGCTTTCTCCAAAGGAGGCTGGCCGACCAGCAGAACCTGGCACCTGGGCCAGGCCCCTTCCAAGGGGACGAGTTCCAGAGGCTAGAGCCCTGGGGGCGGCTGCCAAGTCTCCTGGGGCGTGTGCTGGGCCCCCATCAGAGGAGGAAGCAGCCTGGTAAACGGTGTGCCAGGCCTGAGATCTGGAGGCCTCCCACAGCCGGGTCCCTGTCCTGCCCAGGCCCCCCGAGGGAGGACGATGGTCGGGCAGTGGCGAGCGGGGTGGGGCTGGCGCCGAGCCTGCCCTTGGATGCCCCGGGGAAGGGCGCCGGGGGATGGGCTGCCCCTGGCCGGGTCTGAGGGACCGACCCAGCTCGGGGCTGTCGGGGGCAGAGAGAGAACCCCCCTCCGCCCTTTCCCTTCAGGTTCTTAGGGCTGGCCAAATCCTTCCCAAGACAGCTTGTCTGGAGAAAATCAGACCCAGCTGAAGAACATGTGTCCATGGGGGAAACCCGGGAAACTGAGTCTCCCCACACAATAGCAGAGATTCTCATCTTGCATCCTCTCCTGAGCTAATGACAAAGGTGGATGTCCCGGGTGGGCCTGTGGAATGGGAGATGGGAGGAAGTCTATTGTCATGCAGAGGGACATGGAAAGACTTGTCTGAAGCTTATCCCCTGCACTGGGGTCAGGTCGGGAAGGGATGGCACAGAGGTGAGCAGGAACCAATCGGCCTCTCTGTGGTGGGGCTGGCCCCGGGGCAGGCGTGGGGGTGATGGCTGGAAGTGGGATGGCGCGTGAGTTGGCACCAGCCAGCGGTGGAGGCAGAGACTCAGAGGTCAGGGATCTCTCTCTCTGTCTCTGTCTCTCTCTCTCTCCCTCAGGGAGCTGAGCAGAGTAAGGTGGCGCCCCCTGCCCACCTCGCCTACCTCTCCGTGGGCCCTTCTTTCTCTGGCCGCTCCGGGAGCCCTGCGGGCTTTGGTTCAACCCCCCACACACCGCACAGGCCAAGGGCGCATGCGCGACCCCCGGGGCCTAGGGCTGGCCTCAGGGGGGGGGGTCCTCAGTGAAGGCCCCGCCCTCCCTCCAGGCTCTGACCCAGCTGCAGCTCTTCCATCGCCGCCCTTCTGGACTCGGCTTCAGCTGTCTCCCTCCCCTCCCCCACTCCCACTCAGCTTGCAGGCCGCTTCCCTGCCTTGAAAGCATGGCTCTGGCCCTGAGGGCCACAGACCTACTGGGCTTCAAGCTCAAGGCTCTGCCTGGGCCTGCTGCTTCGGCCAGGGGCTCATTTTTTCCTGGAAAGACAAAGCCATGGCCTCACCCCACGCCTGCACTTTGCCACGGCAGGCAGCCCAGATGTAGGAAAGGCTCTGTGGAGTCAGAAGTGCCGAGACAGGCAGATGGCACCAGAGGGTTTTGGGGCCAGGGCGCAACTGGGCTAGCCCCTCCTCCCGGGAGTCGGGGAGGCCCGGCCTTCCTAGTGCCCAGGCCACGGCTCTGGGGAGAAACCCGCCATGGAGGGCACGCGGGAGGCCCTCTGCCTGAGGTGGCAGGTGTCACGCCAGGGCCACTGCAAGCCTGGCTCGGCTTGCCTGCTTTCTCCAAAGGAGGCTGGCCGACCAGCCGAACCTGGCACCTGGGCCAGGCCCCTTCCAAGGGGACGAGTTCCAGAGGCTAGAGCCCTGGGGGCGGCTGCCAAGTCTCCTGGGGCGTGTGCTGGGCCCCCATCAGAGGAGGAAGCAGCCTGGTAAACGGTGTGCCAGGCCTGAGATCTGGAGGCCTCCCACAGCCGGGTCCCTGTCCTGCCCAGGCCCCCCGAGGGAGGACGATGGTCGGGCAGTGGCGAGCGGGGTGGGGCTGGCGCCGAGCCTGCCCTTGGATGCCCCGGGGAAGGGCGCCGGGGGATGGGCTGCCCCTGGCCGGGTCTGAGGGACCGACCCAGCTCGGGGCTGTCGGGGGCAGAGAGAGAACCCCCCTCCGCCCTTTCCCTTCAGGTTCTTAGGGCTGGCCAAATCCTTCCCAAGACAGCTTGTCTGGAGAAAATCAGACCCAGCTGAAGAACATGTGTCCATGGGGGAAACCCGGGAAACTGAGTCTCCCCACACAATAGCAGAGATTCTCATCTTGCATCCTCTCCTGAGCTAATGACAAAGGTGGATGTCCCGGGTGGGCCTGTGGAATGGGAGAGGGGAGGAAGTCTATTGTCATGCAGAGGGACATGGAAAGACTTGTCTGAAGCTTATCCCCTGCACTGGGGTCAGGTCGGGAAGGGATGGCACAGAGGTGAGCAGGAACCAATCGGCCTCTCTGTGGTGGGGCTGGCCCCGGGGCAGGCGTGGGGGTGATGGCTGGAAGTGGGATGGCGCGTGAGTTGGCACCAGCCAGCGGTGGAGGCAGAGACTCAGAGGTCAGGGATCTCTCTCTCTGTCTCTGTCTCTCTCTCTCTCCCTCAGGGTGCTGAGCAGAGTAAGGTGGCGCCCCCTGCCCACCTCGCCTACCTCTCCGTGGGCCCTTTCTCTGGCCGCTCCGGGAGCCCTGCGGGCTTTGGTTCAACCCCCCACACACCGCACAGGCCAAGGGCGCATGCGCGACCGCCGGGGCCTAGGGCTGGCCTCAGGGGGGGGGGTCCTCAGTGAAGGCCCCGCCCTCCCTCCAGGCTCTGACCCAGCTGCAGCTCTTCCATCGCCGCCCTTCTGGACTCGGCTTCAGCTGTCTCCCTCCCCTCCCCCACTCCCACTCAGCTTGCAGGCCGCTTCCCTGCCTTGAAAGCATGGCTCTGGCCCTGAGGGCCACAGACCTACTGGGCTTCAAGCTCAAGGCTCTGCCTGGGCCTGCTGCTTCGGCCAGGGGCTCATTTTTTCCTGGAAAGACAAAGCCATGGCCTCACCCCACGCCTGCACTTTGCCACGGCAGGCAGCCCAGATGTAGGAAAGGCTCTGTGGAGTCAGAAGTGCCGAGACAGGCAGATGGCACCAGAGGGTTTTGGGGCCAGGGCGCAACTGGGCTAGCCCCTCCTCCCGGGAGTCGGGGAGGCCCGGCCTTCCTAGTGCCCAGGCCACGGCTCCGGGGAGAAACCCGCCATGGAGGGCACGCGGGAGGCCCTCTGCCTGAGGTGGCAGGTGTCACGCCAGGGCCACTGCAAGCCTGGCTCGGCTTGCCTGCTTTCTCCAAAGGAGGCTGGCCGACCAGCCGAACCTGGCACCTGGGCCAGGCCCCTTCCAAGGGGACGAGTTCCAGAGGCTAGAGCCCTGGGGGCGGCTGCCAAGTCTCCTGTGGCGTGTGCTGGGCCCCCATCAGAGGAGGAAGCAGCCTGGTAAACGGTGTGCCAGGCCTGAGATCTGGAGGCCTCCCACAGCCGGGTCCCTGTCCTGCCCAGGCCCCCCGAGGGAGGACGATGGTCGGGCAGTGGCGAGCGGGGTGGGGCTGGCGCCGAGCCTGCCCTTGGATGCCCCGGGGAAGGGCGCCGGGGGATGGGCTGCCCCTGGCCAGGTCTGAGGGACCGACCCAGCTCGGGGCTGTCGGGGGCAGAGAGAGAACCCCCCTCCGCCCTTTCCCTTCAGGTTCTTAGGGCTGGCCAAATCCTTCCCAAGACAGCTTGTCTGGAGAAAATCAGACCCAGCTGAAGAACATGTGTCCATGGGGGAAACCCGGGAAACTGAGTCTCCCCACACAATAGCAGAGATTCTCATCTTGCATCCTCTCCTGAGCTAATGACAAAGGTGGATGTCCCGGGTGGGTGGGCCTGTGGAATGGGAGAGGGGAGGAAGTCTATTGTCATGCAGAGGGACATGGAAAGACTTGTCTGAAGCTTATCCCCTGCACTGGGGTCAGGTCGGGAAGGGACGGCACAGAGGTGAGCAGGAACCAACCGGCCTCTCTGTGGTGGGGCTGGCCCCGGGGCAGGCATGGGGGTGATGGCTGGAAGTGGGATGGCGCGTGATTTGGCACCAGCCAGCGGTGGAGGCAGAGACTCAGAGGTCAGGGATCTCTCTCTCTGTCTCTGTCTCTGTCTCTCTCCCTCCGGGAGCTGAAGAGAGTAAGGTGGCGCCCCCTGCCCACCTCGCCTACCTCTCCATGGGCCCTTCTTTCTCTGGCCGCTCCGGGAGCCCTGCGGGCTTGGGTTCAAGCCCCCACACACCGCACAGGCCAAGGGCGCATGCGCGACCGCCGGGGCCTAGGGCTGGCCTCGGGGGGGGGTGGGTGGGGGGGTCCTCAGTGAAGGCCCCGCCCTCCCTCCAGGCTCTGACCCAGCTGCAGCTCTTCCATCGCCGCCCTTCTGGACTCGGCTTCAGCTGTCTCCCTCCCCTCCCCCACTCCCACTCAGCTTGCAGGCCGCTTCCCTGCCTTGAAAGCATGGCTCTGGCCCTGAGGGCCACAGACCTACTGGGCTTCAAGCTCAAGACTCTGTCTGGGCCTGCTGCTTCGGCCAGGGGCTCATTTTTTCCTGGAAAGACAAAGCCATGGCCTCACCCCACGCCTGCACTTTGCCACGGCAGGCAGCCCAGATGTAGGAAAGGCTGTGTGGAGTCAGAAGTGCCGAGACAGGCAGATGGCACCAGAGGGTTTGGGGGCCAGGGCGCAACTGGGCTAGCCCCTCCTCCCGGGAGTCGGGGAGGCCCGGCCTTCCTAGTGCCCAGGCCACGGCTCCGGGGAGAAACCCGCCATGGAGGGCACGCGGGAGGCCCTCTGCCTGAGGTGGCAGGTGTCACGCCAGGGCCACTGCAAGCCTGGCTCGGCTTGCCTGCTTTCTCCAAAGGAGGCTGGCCGACCAGCCGAACCTGGCACCTGGGCCAGGCCCCTTCCAAGGGGACGAGTTCCAGAGGCTAGAGCCCTGGGGGCGGCTGCCAAGTCTCCTGGGGCGTGTGCTGGGCCCCCGTCAGAGGAGGAAGCAGCCTGGTAAACTGTGTGCCAGGCCTGAGATCTGGAGGCCTCCCACAGCCGGGTCCCTGTCCTGCCCAGGCCCCCCGAGGGAGGACGATGGTCGGGCAGTGGCGATGGTCGGGCAGTGGCGAGCGGGGTGGGGCTGGCGCCGAGCCTGCCCTTGGATGCCCCGGGGAAGGGCGCCGGGGGATGGGCTGCCCCTGGCCAGGTCTGAGGGTCCGACCCAGCTCGGGGCTCTCGGGGGCAGAGAGAGAACCCCCCTCCGCCCTTTCCCTTCAGGTTCTTAGGGCTGGCCAAATCCTTCCCAAGACAGCTTGTCTGGAGAAAATCAGACCCAGCTGAAGAACATGTGTCCATGGGGGAAACCCGGGAAACTGAGTCTCCCCACACAATAGCAGAGATTCTCATCTTGCATCCTCTCCTGAGCTAATGACAAAGGTGGATGTCCCGGGTGGGTGGGCCTGTGGAATGGGAGAGGGGAGGAAGTCTATTGTCATGCAGAGGGACATGGAAAGACTTGTCTGAAGCTTATCCCCTGCACTGGGGTCAGGTCGGGAAGGGACGGCACAGAGGTGAGCAGGAACCAACCGGCCTCTCTGTGGTGGGGCTGGCCCCGGGGCAGGCATGGGGGTGATGGCTGGAAGTGGGATGGCGCGTGATTTGGCACCAGCCAGCGGTGGAGGCAGAGACTCAGAGGTCAGGGATCTCTCTCTCTGTCTCTGTCTCTGTCTCTCTCCCTCCGGGAGCTGAAGAGAGTAAGGTGGCGCCCCCTGCCCACCTCGCCTACCTCTCCATGGGCCCTTCTTTCTCTGGCCGCTCCGGGAGCCCTGCGGGCTTGGGTTCAAGCCCCCACACACCGCACAGGCCAAGGGCGCATGCGCGACCGCCGGGGCCTAGGGCTGGCCTCGGGGGGGGGGGGGTGGGGGGGTCCTCAGTGAAGGCCCCGCCCTCCCTCCAGGCTCTGACCCAGCTGCAGCTCTTCCATCGCTGCCCTTCTGGACTCGGCTTCAGCTGTCTCCCTCCCCTCCCCCACTCCCACTCAGCTTGCAGGCCGCTTCCCTGCCTTGAAAGCATGGCTCTGGCCCTGAGGGCCACAGACCTACTGGGCTTCAAGCTCAAGACTCTGCCTGGGCCTGCTGCTTCGGCCAGGGGCTCATTTTTTCCTGGAAAGACAAAGCCATGGCCTCACCCCACGCCTGCACTTTGCCACGGCAGGCAGCCCAGATGTAGGAAAGGCTGTGTGGAGTCAGAAGTGCCGAGACAGGCAGATGGCACCAGAGGGTTTGGGGGCCAGGGCGCAACTGGGCTAGCCCCTCCTCCCGGGAGTCGGGGAGGCCCGGCCTTCCTAGTGCCCAGGCCACGGCTCCGGGGAGAAACCCGCCATGGAGGGCACGCGGGAGGCCCTCTGCCTGAGGTGGCAGGTGTCACGCCAGGGCCACTGCAAGCCTGGCTCGGCTTGCCTGCTTTCTCCAAAGGAGGCTGGCCGACCAGCCGAACCTGGCACCTGGGCCAGGCCCCTTCCAAGGGGACGAGTTCCAGAGGCTAGAGCCCTGGGGGCGGCTGCCAAGTCTCCTGGGGCGTGTGCTGGGCCCCCGTCAGAGGAGGAAGCAGCCTGGTAAACGGTGTGCCAGGCCTGAGATCTGGAGGCCTCCCACAGCCGGGTCCCTGTCCTGCCCAGGCCCCCCGAGGGAGGACGATGGTCGGGCAGTGGCGATGGTCGGGCAGTGGCGAGCGGGGTGGGGCTGGCGCCGAGCCTGCCCTTGGATGCCCCGGGGAAGGGCGCCGGGGGATGGGCTGCCCCTGGCCAGGTCTGAGGGACCGACCCAGCTCGGGGCTGTCGGGGGCAGAGAGAGAACCCCCCTCCGCCCTTTCCCTTCAGGTTCTTAGGGCTGGCCAAATCCTTCCCAAGACAGCTTGTCTGGAGAAAATCAGACCCAGCTGAAGAACATGTGTCCATGGGGGAAACCCGGGAAACTGAGTCTCCCCACACAATAGCAGAGATTCTCATCTTGCATCCTCTCCTGAGCTAATGACAAAGGTGGATGTCCCGGGTGGGTGGGCCTGTGGAATGGGAGAGGGGAGGAAGTCTATTGTCATGCAGAGGGACATGGAAAGACTTGTCTGAAGCTTATCCCCTGCACTGGGGTCAGGTCGGGAAGGGACGGCACAGAGGTGAGCAGGAACCAACCGGCCTCTCTGTGGTGGGGCTGGCCCCGGGGCAGGCATGGGGGTGATGGCTGGAAGTGGGATGGCGCGTGATTTGGCACCAGCCAGCGGTGGAGGCAGAGACTCAGAGGTCAGGGATCTCTCTCTCTGTCTCTGTCTCTGTCTCTCTCCCTCCGGGAGCTGAAGAGAGTAAGGTGGCGCCCCCTGCCCACCTCGCCTACCTCTCCATGGGCCCTTCTTTCTCTGGCCGCTCCGGGAGCCCTGCGGGCTTGGGTTCAAGCCCCCACACACCGCACAGGCCAAGGGCGCATGCGCGACCGCCGGGGCCTAGGGCTGGCCTCGGGGGGGGGGGGGGGTCCTCAGTGAAGGCCCCGCCCTCCCTCCAGGCTCTGACCCAGCTGCAGCTCTTCCATCGCCGCCCTTCTGGACTCGGCTTCAGCTGTCTCCCTCCCCTCCCCCACTCCCACTCAGCTTGCAGGCCGCTTCCCTGCCTTGAAAGCATGGCTCTGGCCCTGAGGGCCACAGACCTACTGGGCTTCAAGCTCAAGGCTCTGCCTGGGCCTGCTGCTTCGGCCAGGGGCTCATTTTTTCCTGGAAAGACAAAGCCATGGCCTCACCCCACGCCTGCACTTTGCCACGGCAGGCAGCCCAGATGTAGGAAAGGCTGTGTGGAGTCAGAAGTGCCGAGACAGGCAGATGGCACCAGAGGGTTTGGGGGCCAGGGCGCAACTGGGCTAGCCCCTCCTCCCGGGAGTCGGGGAGGCCCGGCCTTCCTAGTGCCCAGGCCACGGCTCCGGGGAGAAACCCGCCATGGAGGGCACGCGGGAGGCCCTCTGCCTGAGGTGGCAGGTGTCACGCCAGGGCCACTGCAAGCCTGGCTCGGCTTGCCTGCTTTCTCCAAAGGAGGCTGGCCGACCAGCCGAACCTGGCACCTGGGCCAGGCCCCTTCCAAGGGGACGAGTTCCAGAGGCTAGAGCCCTGGGTGCGGCTGCCAAGTCTCCTGGGGCGTGTGCTGGGCCCCCGTCAGAGGAGGAAGCAGCCTGGTAAACGGTGTGCCAGGCCTGAGATCTGGAGGCCTCCCACAGCCGGGTCCCTGTCCTGCCCAGGCCCCCCGAGGGAGGACGATGGTCGGGCAGTGGCGAGCGGGGTGGGGCTGGCGCCGAGCCTGCCCTTGGATGCCCCGGGGAAGGGCGCCGGGGGATGGTCTGCCCCTGGCCAGGGCTGAGGGACCGACCCAGCTCGGGGCTGTCGGGGGCAGAGAGAGAACCCCCCTCCGCCCTTTCCCTTCAGGTTCTTAGGGCTGGCCAAATCCTTCCCAAGACAGCTTGTCTGGAGAAAATCAGACCCAGCTGAAGAACATGTGTCCATGGGGGAAACCCGGGAAACTGAGTCTCCCCACACAATAGCAGAGATTCTCATCTTGCATCCTCTCCTGAGCTAATGACAAAGGTGGATGTCCCGGGTGGGTGGGCCTGTGGAATGGGAGAGGGGAGGAAGTCTATTGTCATGCAGAGGGACATGGAAAGACTTGTCTGAAGCTTATCCCCTGCACTGGGGTCAGGTCGGGAAGGGACGGCACAGAGGTGAGCAGGAACCAACCGGCCTCTCTGTGGTGGGGCTGGCCCCGGGGCAGGCGTGGGGGTGATGGCTGGAAGTGGGATGGCGCGTGAGTTGGCACCAGCCAGCGGTGGAGGCAGAGACTCAGATGTCAGGGATCTCTCTCTCTGTCTCTGTCTCTCTCCCTCAGGGAGCTGAGGAGAGTAAGGTGGCGCCCCCTGCCCACCTCGCCTACCTCTCCATGGGAACTTCTTTCTCTGGCCGCTCCGGGAGCCCTGTGGGCTTGGGTTCAACCCCCCTCACACCACACAGGCCAAGGGCGCATGCGCGACCGCCGGGGCCTAGGGCTGGCCTCGGGGGGGGGGGGGGGGGTCCTCAGTCAAGGCCCCGCCCTCCCTCCAGGCTCTGACCCAGCTGCAGCTCTTCCATCGCCGCCCTTCTGGACTAGGCTTCAGCTGTCTCCCTCCCCTCCCCCACTCCCACTCAGCTTGCAGGCCGCTTCCCTGCCTTGAAAGCATTGCTCTGGCCCTGAGGGCCACAGACCTACTGGGCTTCAAGCTCAAGGCTCTGCCTGGGCCTGCTGCTTCGGCCAGGGGCTCATTTTTTCCTGGAAAGACAAAGCCATGGCCTCACCCCACGCCTGCACTTTGCCACGGCAGGCAGCCCAGATGTAGGAAAGGCTGTGTGGAGTCAGAAGTGCCGAGACAGGCAGATGGCACCAGAGGGTTTGGGGGCCAGGGCGCAACTGGGCTAGCCCCTCCTCCGGGAGTCGGGGAGGCCCGGCCTTCCTAGTGCCCAGGCCACGGCTCCGGGGAGAAACCCACCATGGAGGGCACGCGGGAGGCCCTCTGCCTGAGGTGGCAGGTGTCACGCCAGGGCCACTGCAAGCCTGGCTCGGCTTGCCTGCTTTCTCCAAAGGAGGCTGGCCGACCAGCCGAACCTGGCACCTGGGCCAGGCCCCTTCCAAGGGGACGAGTTCCAGAGGCTAGAGCCCTGGGGGCGGCTGCCAAGTCTCCTGGGGCGTGTGCTGGGCCCCCGTCAGAGGAGGAAGCAGCCTGGTAAACGATGTGCCAGGCCTGAGATCTGGAGGCCTCCCACAGCCGGGTCCCTGTCCTGCCCAGGCCCCCCGAGGGAGGACGATGGTCGGGCAGTGGCGAGCGGGGTGGGGCTGGCGCCGAGCCTGCCCTTGGATGCCCCGGGGAAGGGCGCCGGGGATGGGCTGCCCCTGGCCAGGTCTGAGGGACCGACCCAGCTCGGGGCTGTCGGGGGCAGAGAGAACCCCCCTCCGCCCTTTCCCTTCAGGTTCTTAGGGCTGGCCAAATCCTTCCCAAGACAGCTTGTCTGGAGAAAATCAGACCCAGCTGAAGAACATGTGTCCATGGGGGAAACCCGGGAAACTGAGTCTCCCCACACAATAGCAGAGATTCTCATCTTGCATCCTCTCCTGAGCTAATGACAAAGGTGGATGTCCCGGGTGGGTGGGCCTGTGGAATGGGAGAGGGGAGGAAGTCTATTGTCATGCAGAGGGACATGGAAAGACTTGTCTGAAGCTTATCCCCTGCACTGGGGTCAGGTCGGGAAGGGACGGCACAGAGGTGAGCAGGAACCAACCGGCCTCTCTGTGGTGGGGCTGGCCCCGGGGCAGGCGTGGGGGTGATGGCTGGAAGTGGGATGGCGCGTGAGTTGGCACCAGCCAGCGGTGGAGGCAGAGACTCAGAGGTCAGGGATCTCTCTCTCTGTCTCTGTCTCTGTCTCTCTCCCTCAGGGAGCTGAGGAGAGTAAGGTGGCGCCCCCCTGCCCACCTCGCCTACCTCTCCATGGGAACTTCTTTCTCTGGCCGCTCCGGGAGCCCTGCGGGCTTGGGTTCAAGCCCCCACACACCGCACAGGCCAAGGGCGCATGCGCGACCGCCGGGGCCTAGGGCTGGCCTCGGGGGGGGGGTGGGGGGGTCCTCAGTGAAGGCCCCGCCCTCCCTCCAGGCTCTGACCCAGCTTGCAGCTCTTCCATCGCCGCCCTTCTGGACTCGGCTTCAGCTGTCTCCCTCCCCTCCCCCACTCCCACTCAGCTTGCAGGCCGCTTCCCTGCCTTGAAAGCATGGCTCTGGCCCTGAGGGCCACAGACCTACTGGGCTTCAAGCTCAAGACTCTGCCTGGGCCTGCTGCTTCGGCCAGGGGCTCATTTTTTCCTGGAAAGACAAAGCCATGGCCTCACCCCACGCCTGCACTTTGCCACGGCAGGCAGCCCAGATGTAGGAAAGGCTGTGTGGAGTCAGAAGTGCCGAGACAGGCAGATGGCACCAGAGGGTTTGGGGGCCAGGGCGCAACTGGGCTAGCCCCTCCTCCCGGGAGTCGGGGAGGCCCGGCCTTCCTAGTGCCCAGGCCACGGCTCCGGGGAGAAACCCGCCATGGAGGGCACGCGGGAGGCCCTCTGCCTGAGGTGGCAGGTGTCACGCCAGGGCCACTGCAAGCCTGGCTCGGCTTGCCTGCTTTCTCCAAAGGAGGCTGGCCGACCAGCCGAACCTGGCACCTGGGCCAGGCCCCTTCCAAGGGGACGAGTTCCAGAGGCTAGAGCCCTGGGGCGGCTGCCAAGTCTCCTGGGGCGTGTGCTGGGCCCCCGTCAGAGGAGGAAGCAGCCTGGTAAACGGTGTGCCAGGCCTGAGATCTGGAGGCCTCCCACAGCCGGGTCCCTGTCCTGCCCAGGCCCCCCGAGGGAGGACGATGGTCGGGCAGTGGCGATGGTCGGGCAGTGGCGAGCGGGGTGGGGCTGGCGCCGAGCCTGCCCTTGGATGCCCCGGGGAAGGGCGCCGGGGGATGGGCTGCCCCTGGCCAGGTCTGAGGGACCGACCCAGCTCGGGGCTGTCGGGGGCAGAGAGAGAACCCCCCTCCGCCCTTTCCCTTCAGGTTCTTAGGGCTGGCCAAATCCTTCCCAAGACAGCTTGTCTGGAGAAAATCAGACCCAGCTGAAGAACATGTGTCCATGGGGGGAAACCCGGGAAACTGAGTCTCCCCACACAATAGCAGAGATTCTCATCTTGCATCCTCTCCTGAGCTAATGACAAAGGTGGATGTCCCGGGTGGGTGGGCCTGTGGAATGGGAGAGGGGAGGAAGTCTATTGTCATGCAGAGGGACATGGAAAGACTTGTCTGAAGCTTATCCCCTGCACTGGAGTCAGGTCCGGAAGGGATGGCACAGAGGTGAGCAGGAACCAACCGGCCTCTCTGTGGTGGGGCTGGCCCCGGGGCAGGCATGGGGGTGATGGCTGGAAGTGGGATGGCGCGTGAGTTGGCACCAGCCAGCGGTGGAGGCAGAGACTCAGAGGTCAGGGATCTCTCTCTCTGTCTCTGTCTCTCTCTCTCTCCCTCAGGGAGCTGAGGAGAGTAAGGTGGCGCCCCCTGCCCACCTCGCCTACCTCTCCATGGGCCCTTCTTTCTCTGGCCGCTCCGGGAGCCCTGCGGGCTTGGGTTCAAGCCCCCACACACCGCACAGGCCAAGGGCGCATGCGCGACCGCCGGGGCCTAGGGCTGGCCTCGGGGGGGGGGGGGTGGGGGGGTCCTCAGTGAAGGCCCCGCCCTCCCTCCAGGCTCTGACCCAGCTGCAGCTCTTCCATCGCCGCCCTTCTGGACTCGGCTTCAGCTGTCTCCCTCCCCTCCGCCACTCCCACTCAGCTTGCAGGCCGCTTCCCTGCCTTGAAAGCATGGCTCTGGCCCTGAGGGCCACAGACCTACTGGGCTTCAAGCTCAAGACTCTGCCTGGGCCTGCTGCTTCGGCCAGGGGCTCATTTTTTCCTGGAAAGACAAAGCCATGGCCTCACCCCACGCCTGCACTTTGCCACGGCAGGCAGCCCAGATGTAGGAAAGGCTGTGTGGAGTCAGAAGTGCCGAGACAGGCAGATGGCACCAGAGGGTTTGGGGGCCAGGGCGCAACTGGGCTAGCCCTCCTCCCGGGAGTCGGGGAGGCCCGGCCTTCCTAGTGCCCAGGCCACGGCTCCGGGGAGAAACCCGCCATGGAGGGCACGCGGGAGGCCCTCTGCCTGAGGTGGCAGGTGTCACGCCAGGGCCACTGCAAGCCTGGCTCGGCTTGCCTGCTTTCTCCAAAGGAGGCTGGCCGACCAGCCGAACCTGGCACCTGGGCCAGGCCCCTTCCAAGGGGACGAGTTCCAGAGGCTAGAGCCCTGGGGGCGGCTGCCAAGTCTCCTGGGGCGTGTGCTGGGCCCCCGTCAGAGGAGGAAGCAGCCTGGTAAACTGTGTGCCAGGCCTGAGATCTGGAGGCCTCCCACAGCCGGGTCCCTGTCCTGCCCAGGCCCCCCGAGGGAGGACGATGGTCGGGCAGTGGCGAGCGGGGTGGGGCTGGCGCCGAGCCTGCCCTTGGATGCCCCGGGGAAGGGCGCCGGGGGATGGGCTGCCCCTGGCCAGGTCTGAGGGACCGACCCAGCTCGGGGCTGTCGGGGGCAGAGAGAGAACCCCCCTCCGCCCTTTCCCTTCAGGTTCTTAGGGCTGGCCAAATCCTTCCCAAGACAGCTTGTCTGGAGAAAATCAGACCCAGCTGAAGAACATGTGTCCATGGGGAA
>NW_026691005.1:0-27448 GCF_020826845.1 Diceros bicornis minor | reverse complement strand
CATACACCCCCACGCCTGCCCCGGGGCCAGCCCCCCCACAGAGAGGCCGGTTGGTTTCCTGCTCACCTCTGTGCCGTCCCTTCCCGACTGACCCCAGTGCAGGGGATAAGCTTCAGACAAGTCTTTCCATGTCCCTCTGCATGACAATAGACTTCCTCCCCTCTCCCATTCCACAGGCCCACCCACCCGGGACATCCACCTTTGTCATTAGCTCAGGAGAGGATGCAAGATGAGAATCTCTGCTATTGTGTGGGGAGAGACTCAGTTTCCCGGGTTTCCCCCATGGACACATGTTCTTCAGCTGGGTCTGATTTTCTCCAGACAAGCTGTCTGGGAAGGATTTGGCCAGCCCTAAGAACCTGAAGGGAAAGGGCGGAGGGGGGTTCTCTCTCTGCCCCCGACAGCCCCGAGCTGGGTCGGTCCCTCAGACCTGGCCAGGGGCAGCCCATCCCCCGGCGCCCTTCCCCGGGCATCCAAGGGCAGGCTCGGCGCCAGCCCCACCCGCTCGCCACTGCCCGACCATCGTCCTCCCTCGGGGGGCCTGGGCAGGACAGGGACCGGCTGTGGGAGGCTCCAGATCTCAGGCCCGGCACACCGTTTTACAGGCTGCTTCCTCCTCTGACGGGGGCCCAGCACACGCCCCAGGAGACTTGGCAGCCGCCCCAGGGCTCTAGCCTCTGGAACTCGTCCCCTTGGAAGGGGCCTGGCCCCAGGTGCCAGGTTCGGCTGGTCGGCCAGCCTCCTTTGGAGAAAGCAGGCAAGCGAGCCAGGCTTGCAGTGGCCCTGGCGTGACACCTGCCACCTCAGGCAGAGGGCCTCCCGCGTTGCCCTCCATGGCGGGTTTCTCCCCGGAGCAGTGGCCTGGGCACTAGGAAGGCCGGGCCTCACCGACTCCCGGGAGGAGGGGCTAGCCCAGTTGCGCCCTGGCCCCCAAACCCTCTGGTGCCATCTGCTGTCTCGGCACTTCTGACTCCACAGAGCCTTTCCTACATCTGGGCTGCCTGCCGTGGCAAAGTGCAGGCGTGGGGTGAGGCCATGGCTTTGTCTTTCAGGAAAAAATGAGCCCCTGGCCGAAGCAGCAGGCCCAGGCAGAGCCTGAGCTTGAAGCCCAGTAGGTCTGTGGCCCTCAGGGCCAGAGCCATGCTTTCAACGCAGGGAAGCGGCCTGCAAGCTGAGTGGGAGTGGGGGAGGGGAGGGAGACAGCTGAAGCCCAGTCCAGGAAGGGCGGGCGATGGAAGAGCTGCAGCTGGGTCAGAGCCTGGAGGGAGGGCGGGGCCTTCACTGAGGACCCCCCCCCCCCCGAGGCCAGCCCTAGGCCCAGGCGGTCGCGCATGCGCCCTTGGCCTGTGCGGTTTTGTGTGGGGGGTTGAACCAAGCCCGCAGGGCTCCCGGAGCGGCCAGAGAAAGAAGGGCCCATGGAGAGGTAGGCGAGGTGGGCAGGGGGCGCCACCTTACTCTCCTCAGCTCCCTGAGGGAGAGAGACAGAGAGACAGAGACAGAGAGAGAGATCCCTGACCTCTGAGTCTCTGCCTCCACCGCTGGCTGGTGCCAACTCACGCGCCATCCCACTTCCAGCCATCACCCCCACGCCTGCCCCGGGGCCAGCCCCACCACAGAGAGGCCCGGTTGGTTCCTGCTCACCTCTGTGCCGTCCCTTCCCGACCTGACCCCAGTGCAGGGGATAAGCTTCAGACAAGTCCTTTCCATGTCCCTCTGCATGACAATAGACTTCCTCCCCTCTCCCATTCACAGGCCCACCCACCCGGGACATCCACCTTTGTCATTAGCTCAGGAGAGGATGCAAGATGAGAATCTCTGCTATTGTGTGGGGAGACTCAGTTTCCAGGGTTTCCCCCATGGACACATGTTCTTCAGCTGGGTCTGATTTCTCCAGACAAGCTGTCTTGGGAAGGATTTGGCCAGCCCTAAGAACCTGAAGGGAAAGGGCGGAGGGGGGTTCTCTCTCTGCCCCCGACAGCCCCGAGCTGGGTCGGTCCATCAGACCTGGCCAGGGGCAGCCCATCCCCCGGCGCCCTTCCCCGGGCATCCAAGGGCAGGCTCGGCGCCAGCCCACCCCGCCCTCGCCACTGCCCGACCATCGTCTCTCCCTCGGGGGCCTGGGCAGGACAGGGACCCGGCTGTGGGAGGCCTCCAGAATCTCAGGCCTGGCACACCGTTTACCAGGCTGCTTCCTCCTCTGACGGGGGGCCCAGCACACGCCCCAGGAGACTTGGCAGCCGCCCCCAGGGCTCTAGCCTCTGGAACTCGTCCCCTTGGAAGGGGCCTGGCCCAGGTGCCAGGTTGTCGGCTGGTCGGCCAGCCTCCTTTGGAGAAAGCAGGCAAGCCGAGCCAGGCTTGCAGTGGCCCTGGCGTGACACCTGCCACCTCAGGCAGAGGGCCTCCCCGCGTGCCCTCCATGGCGGGTTTCTCCCCGGAGCCGTGGCCTGGGCACTAGGAAGGCCGGGCCTCCCCGACTCCCGGGAGGAGGGGCTAGCCCAGTTGCGCCCTGGCCCCAAACCCTCTGGTGCCATCTGCCTGTCTCGGCACTTCTGACTCCACAGAGCCTTTCCTACATCTGGGCTGCCTGCCGTGGCAAAGTGCAGGCGTGGGGTGAGGCCATGGCTTTGTCTTTCCAGGAAAAAATGAAGCCCCTGGCCGAAGCAGCAGGCCCAGGCAGAGCCTTGAGCTTGAAGCCCAGTAGGTCTGTGGCCCTCAGGGCCAGAGCCATGCTTTCAAGGCAGGGAAGCGGCCTGCAAGCTGAGTGGGAGTGGGGGAGGGGAGGGAGACAGCTGAAGCCGAGTCCAGAAGGGCGGCGATGGAAGAGCTGCAGCTGGGTCAGAGCCTGGAGGGAGGGCGGGGCCTTCACTGAGACCCCCCCCCCCGAGGCCAGCCCTAGGCCCCGGCGGGTCGCGCATGCGCCCTTGGCCTGTGCGGTGTGTGGGGGGTTGAACCCAAGCCCGCAGGGCTCCCGGAGCGGCCAGAGAAAGAAGGGCCCATGGAGAGGTAGGCGAGGTGGGCAGGGGGCGCCACCTTACTCTCCTCAGCTCCCTGAGGGAGAGAGACAGAGACAGAGACAGAGAGAGAGATCCCTGACCTCTGAGTCTCTGCCTCCACCGCTGGCTGGTGCCAACTCACGCGCCATCCCACTTCCAGCCATCACCCCCACGCCTGCCCCGGGGCCAGCCCCACCACAGAGAGGCCGGTTGGTTCCTGCTCACCTCTGTGCCGTCCCTTCCCGACCTGACCCCAGTGCAGGGGATAAGCTTCAGACAAGTCTTTCCATGTCCCTCTGCATGACAATAGACTTCCTCCCCTCTCCATTCCACAGGCCCACCCACCCGGGACATCCACCTTTGTCATTAGCTCAGGAGAGGATGCAAGATGAGAATCTCTGCTATTGTGTGGGGAGACTCAGTTTCCCGGGTTTCCCCCATGGACACATGTTCTTCAGCTGGGTCTGATTTTCTCCAGACAAGCTGTCTTGGGAAGGATTTGGCCAGCCCTAAGAACCTGAAGGGAAAGGGCGGAGGGGGGTTCTCTCCTCTGCCCCCGACAAGCCCCGAGCTGGGTCGGTCCCTCAGACCTGGCCAGGGGCAGCCCATCCCCCGGCGCCCTTCCCCGGGGCATCCAAGGGCAGGCTCGGCGCCAGCCCCACCCGCTCGCCACTGCCCGACCATCGTCCTCCCTCGGGGGGCCTGGGCAGGACAGGGACCCGGCTGTGGGAGGCCTCCAGATCTCAGGCCTGGCACACCGTTTACCAGGCTGCTTCGTCCTCTGACGGGGGCCCAGCACACGCCACAGGAGACTTGGCAGCCGCCCCCAGGGCTCTATCCTCTGGAACTCGTCCCCTTGGAAGGGGCCTGGCCCAGGTGCCAGGTTCGGCTGGTCGGCCAGCCTCCTTTGGAGAAAGCAGGCAAGCCGAGCCAGGCTTGCAGTGGCCCTGGCGTGACACCTGCCACCTCAGGCAGAGGGCCTCCCGCGTGCCCTCCATGGCGGGTTTCTCCCCGGAGCCGTGGCCTGGGCACTAGGAAGGCCGGGCCTCCCCGACTCCCGGGAGGAGGGGCTAGCCCAGTTGCGCCCTGGCCCCCAAACCCTCTGGTGCCCATCTGCCTGTCTCGGCACTTCTGACTCCACAGAGCCTTTCCTACATCTGGGCTGCCTGCCGTGGCAAAGTGCAGGCGTGGGGTGAGGCCATGGCTTTGTCTTTCCAGGAAAAAATGAGCCCTGGCCGAAGCAGCAGGCCCAGGCAGAGCCTTGAGCTTGAAGCCCAGTAGGTCTGTGGCCCTCAGGGCCAGAGCCATGCTTTCAAGGCAGGGAAGCGGCCTGCAAGCTGAGTGGGAGTGGGGAGGGAGGGAGACAGCTGAAGCCGAGTCCAGAAGGGCGGCGATGGAAGAGCTGCAGCTGGGTCAGAGCCTGGAGGGAGGGCGGGGCCTTCACTGAGGACCCCCCCCCCCCGAGGCCAGCCCTAGGCCCCGGCGGTCGCGCATGCGCCCTTGGCCTGTGCGGTGTGTGGGGGCTTGAACCCAAGCCCGCAGGGCTCCCGGAGCGGCCAGAGAAAGAAGGGCCATGGAGAGGTAGGCGAGGTGGGCAGGGGGCGCCACCTTACTCTCCTCAGCTCCCTGAGGGAGAGAGACAGAGACAGAGACAGAGAGAGAGATCCCTGACCTCTGAGTCTCTGCCTCCACCGCTGGCTGGTGCCAACTCACGCGCCATCCCACTTCCAGCCATCACCCCCACGCCTGCCCCGGGGCCAGCCCCACCACAGAGAGGCCGGTTGGTTCCTGCTCACCTCTGTGCCGTCCCTTCCCGACCTGACCCCAGTGCAGGGGATAAGCTTCAGACAAGTCTTTCCATGTCCCTCTGCATGACAATAGACTTCCTCCCCTCTCCCATTCCACAGGCCCACCCACCCGGGACATCCACCTTTGTCATTAGCTCAGGAGAGGATGCAAGATGAGAATCTCTGCTATTGTGTGGGGAGACTCAGTTTCCCGGGTTTCCCCCATGGACACATGTTCTTCAGCTGGGTCTGATTTTCTCCAGACAAGCTGTCTTGGGAAGGATTTGGCCAGCCCTAAGAACCTGAAGGGAAAGGGCGGAGGGGGGTTCTCTCTCTGCCCCCGACAGCCCCGAGCTGGGGTCGGTCCCTCAGACCTGGCCAGGGGCAGCCCATCCCCCGCGCCCTTCCCCGGGGCATCCAAGGGCAGGCTCGGCGCCAGCCCCACCCCGCTCGCCACTGCCCGACCATCGTCCTCCCTCGGGGGGCCTGGGCAGGACAGGGACCCGGCTGTGGGAGGCCTCCAGATCTCAGGCCTGGCACACCGTTTTACCAGGCTGCTTCGTCCTCTGACGGGGGCCCAGCACACGCCCCAGGAGACTTGGCAAGCCGCCCCCAGGGCTCTATCCTCTGGAACTCGTCCCCTTGGAAGGGGCCTGGCCCAGGTGCCAGGTTCGGCTGGTCGGCCAGCTCCTTTGGAGAAAGCAGGCAAGCCGAGCCAGGCTTGCCGTGGCCCTGGCGTGACACCTGCCACCTCAGGCAGAGGGCCTCCCGCGTGCCCTCCATGGCGGGTTTCTCCCCGGAGCCGTGGCCTGGGCACTAGGAAGGCCGGGCCTCCCCGACTCCCGGGAGGAGGGGCTAGCCCAGTTGCGCCCTGGCCCCCAAACCCTCTGGTGCCATCTGCCTGTCTCGGCACTTCTGACTCCACAGAGCCTTTCCTACATCTGGGCTGCCTGCCGTGGCAAAGTGCAGGCGTGGGGTGAGGCCATGGCTTTGTCTTTCCAGGAAAAAATGAGCCCCTGGCCGAAGCAGCAGGCCCAGGCAGAGCCTTGAGCTTGAAGCCCAGTAGGTCTGTGGCCCTCAGGGCCAGAGCCATGCTTTCAAGGCAGGGAAGCGGCCTGCAAGCTGAGTGGGAGTGGGGGAGGGGAGGGAGACAGCTGAAGCCGAGTCCAGAAGGGCGGCGAAGGAAGAGCTGCAGCTGGGTCAGAGCCTGGAGGGAGGGCGGGGCCTTCACTGAGGACCCCCCCCCCCCCGAGGCCAGCCCTAGGCCCCGGCGGTCGCGCATGCGCCCTTGGCCTGTGCGGTGTGTGGGGGCTTGAACCCAAGCCCGCAGGGCTCCCGGAGCGGCCAGAGAAAGAAGGGCCCATGGAGAGGTAGGCGAGGTGGGCAGGGGGCGCCACCTTACTCTCCTCAGCTCCCTGAGGGAGAGAGACAGAGACAGAGACAGAGAGAGAGATCCCTGACCTCTGAGTCTCTGCCTCCACCGCTGGCTGGTGCCAACTCACGCGCCATCCCACTTCCAGCCATCACCCCCACGCCTGCCCCGGGGCCAGCCCCACCACAGAGAGGCCGGTTGGTTCCTGCTCACCTCTGTGCCGTCCCTTCCCGACCCTGACCCCAGTGCAGGGGATAAGCTTCAGACAAGTCTTTCCATGTCCCTCTGCATGACAATAGACTTCCTCCCCTCTCCCATTCCACAGGCCCACCCACCCGGGACATCCACCTTTGTCATTAGCTCAGGAGAGGATGCAAGATGAGAATCTCTGCTATTGTGTGGGGAGACTCAGTTTCCCGGGTTTCCCCCATGGACACATGTTCTTCAGCTGGTCTGATTTTCTCCAGACAAGCTGTCTTGGAAGGATTTGGCCAGCCCTAAGAACCTGAAGGGAAAGGGCGGAGGGGGGTTCTCTCTCTGCCCCCGACAGCCCCGAGCTGGGTCGGTCCTCAGACCTGGCCAGGGGCAGCCCATCCCCCGGCGCCCTTCCCCGGGCATCCAAGGGCAGGCTCGGCGCCAGCCCACCCCGCTCGCCACTGCCCGACCATCGTCCTCCCTCGGGGGGCCTGGGCAGGACAGGGACCGGCTGTGGGAGGCCTCCAGATCTCAGGCCTGGCACACCGTTTACCAGGCTGCTTCCTCCTCTGACGGGGGCCCAGCACACGCCCCAGGAGACTTGGCAGCCGCCCCCAGGGCTCTAGCCTCTGGAACTCGTCCCCTTGGAAGGGGCCTGGCCCAGGTGCCAGGTTCGGCTGGTCGGCCAGCCTCCTTTGGAGAAAGCAGGCAAGCCGAGCCAGGCTTGCAGTGGCCCTGGCGTGACACCTGCCACCTCAGGCAGAGGGCCTCCCGCGTGCCCTCCATGGCGGGTTTCCTCCCCGGAGCCGTGGCCTGGGCACTAGGAAGGCCGGGCCTCCCCGACTCCCGGGAGGAGGGGCTAGCCCAGTTGCGCCCTGCCCCCAAACCCTCTGGTGCCATCTGCCCTGTCTCGGCACTTCCTGACTCCACAGAGCCTTTCCTACATCTGGGCTGCCTGCCGTGGCAAAGTGCAGGCGTGGGGTGAGGCCATGGCTTTGTCTTTCCAGGAAAAAATGAGCCCCTGGCCGAAGCAGCAGGCCCAGGCAGAGCCTTGAGCTTGAAGCCCAGTAGGTCTGTGGCCCTCAGGGCCAGAGCCATGCTTTCAAGGCAGGCGAAGCGGCCTGCAAGCTGAGTGGGAGTGGGGGAGGGGAGGGAGACAGCTGAAGCCGAGTCCAGAAGGGCGGCGATGGAAGAGCTGCAGCTGGGTCAGAGCCTGGAGGGAGGGCAGGGCCTTCACTGAGGACCCCCCCCCCCCCCAGGCCAGCCCTAGCCCCGGCGGTCGCGCATGCGCCCTTGGCCTGTCGCGGTGTGTGGGGGTTGAACCCAAGCCCGCAGGGCTCCCGGAGCGGCCAGAGAAAGAAGGGCCCATGGAGAGGTAGGCGAGGTGGGCAGGGGGCGCCACCTTACTCTCCTCAGCTCCCTGAGGGAGAGAGACAGAGGACAGAGACAGAGAGAGAGATCCCTGACCTCTGAGTCTCTGCCTCCACCGCTGGCTGGTGCCAACTCACGCGCCATCCCACTTCCAGCCATCACCCCCACGCCTGCCCCGGGGCCAGCCCCACCACAGAGAGGCCGGTTGGTTCCTGCTCACCTCTGTGCCGTCCCTTCCCGACCTGACCCCAGTGCAGGGGATAAGCTTCAGACAAGTCTTTCCATGTCCCTCTGCATGGACAATAGACTTCCTCCCCTCTCCCATTCCACAGGCCCCCCCACCCGGGACATCCACCTTTGTCATTAGCTCAGGAGAGGATGCAAGATGAGAATCTCTGCTATTGTGTGGGGAGACTCAGTTTCCCGGGTTTCCACCCATGGACACATGTTCTTCAGCTGGGTCTGATTTCTCCAGACAAGCTGTCCTTGGGAAGGATTTGGCCAGCCCTCAAGAACCTGAAGGGAAAGGGCGGAGGGGGGTTCTCTCTCGCCCCCGACAGCCCCGAGCTGGGTCGGTCCCTCAGACCTGGCCAGGGCAGCCCATCCCCCGGCGCCCTTCCCGGGGCATCCAAGGGCAGGCTCGGCGCCAGCCCCACCCCGCTCGCCACTGCCGACCATCGTCCTCCCTCGGGGGGCCTGGGCAGGACAGGGACCCGGCTGTGGGAGGCCTCCAGATCTCAGGCCTGGCACACCGTTTACAAGGCTGCTTAGTCCTCTGACGGGGGCCCAGCACACGCCCCAGGAGACTTGGCAGCCGCCCCCAGGGCTCTATCCTCTGGAACTCGTCCCCTTGGAAGGGGCCTGGCCCAGGTGCCAGGTTCAGCTGGTCGGCCAGCTCCTTTGGAGAAAGCAGGCAAGCCGAGCCAGGCTTGCCGTGGCCCTGGCGTGACACCTGCCACCTCAGGCAGAGGGCCTCCCGCGTGCCCTCCATGGCGGGTTTCTCCCCGGAGCCGGGCCTGGGCACTAGGAAGGCCGGGGCCTCCCCGACTCCCGGGAGGAGGGGCTAGCCCAGTTGCGCCCTGGCCCCCAAACCCTCTGGTGCCATCTGCCTGTCTCGGCACTTCTGACTCCACAGAGCCTTTCCTACATCTGGGCCTGCCTGCCGTGGCAAAGTGCAGGCGTGGGGTGAGGCCAGGGCTTTGTCTTTCCAGGAAAAAATGAGCCCCTGGCCGAAGCAGCAGGCCCAGGCAGAGCCTTGAGCTTGAAGCCCAGTAGGTCTGTGGCCCTCAGGGCCAGAGCCATGCTTTCAAGGCAGGGAAGCGGCCTGCAAGCTGAGTGGGAGTGGGGGAGGGGAGGGAGACAGCTGAAGCCGAGGTCCAGAAGGGCGGCGATGGAAGAGCTGCAGCTGGGTCAGAGCCATGGAGGGAGGCGGGGCCTTCACTGAGGACCCCCCCCCCCCGAGGCCAGCCCTAGGCCCCGGCGGTCGCGCATGCGCCCTTGGCCTGTGCGGTGTGTGGGGGCTTGAACCCAAGCCCGCAGGGCTCCCGGAGCGGCCAGAGAAAGAAGGGCCCATGGAGAGGTAGGCGAGGTGGGCAGGGGGCGCCACCTTACTCTCCTCAGCTCCCTGAGGGAGAGAGACAGAGACAGAGACAGAGAGAGAGATCCCTGACCTCTGAGTCTCTGCCTCCACCGCTGGCTGGTGCCAACTCACGCGCCATCCCACTTCCAGCCATCACCCCCACGCCTGCCCCGGGGCAGCCCCACCACAGAGAGGCCGGTTGGTTCCTGCTCACCTCTGTGCCGTCCCTTCCCGACCTGACCCCAGTGCAGGGGATAAGCTTCAGACAAGTCTTTCCATGTCCCTCTGCATGACAATAGACTTCCTCCCCTCTCCCATTCCACAGGCCCACCCACCCGGGACATCACCTTTGTCATTAGCTCAGGAGAGGATGCAAGATGAGAATCTCTGCTATTGTGTGGGGAGACTCAGTTTCCCGGGTTTCCCCCATGGACACATGTTCTTCAGCTGGGTCTGATTTTCTCCAGACAAGCTGTCTTGGGAAGGATTTGGCCAGCCCTAAGAACCTGAAGGGAAAGGGCGGAGGGGGTTCTCTCTCTGCCCCCGACAGCCCCGAGCTGGGTCGGTCCTCAGACCTGGCCAGGGGCAGCCCATCCCCCGGCGCCCTTCCCCGGGGCATCCAAGGGCAGGCTCGGCGCCAGCCCCACCCCGCTCGCCACTGCCCGACCATCGTCCTCCCTCGGGGGGCCTGGGCAGGACAGGGACCCGGCTGTGGGAGGCCTCCAGATCTCAGGCCTGGCACACCGTTTACCAGGCTGCTTCCTCCTCTGACGGGGGCCCAGCACACGCCCCAGGAGACTTGGCAGCCGCCCCCAGGGCTCTAGCCTCTGGAACTCGTCCCCTTGGAAGGGGCCTGGCCAGGTGCCAGGTTCGGCCTGGTCGGCCAGCCTCCTTTGGAGAAAGCAGGCAAGCCGAGCCAGGCTTGCAGTGGCCCTGGCGTGACACCTGCCACCTCAGGCAGAGGGCCTCCCGCGTGCCCTCCATGGCGGGTTTCTCCCCGGAGCCGTGGCCTGGGCACTAGGAAGGCCGGGCCTCCCCGACTCCCGGGAGGAGGGGCTAGCCCAGTTGCGCCCTGGCCCCCAAACCCTCTGGTGCCATCTGCCTGTCTCGGCACTTCTGACTCCACAGAGCCTTTCCTACATCTGGGCTGCCTGCCGTGGCAAAGTGCAGGCGTGGGGTGAGGCCATGGCTTTGTCTTTCCAGGAAAAAATGAGCCCCTGGCCGAAGCAGCAGGCCCAGGCAGAGCCTTGAGCTTGAAGCCCAGTAGGTCTGTGGCCCTCAGGCCAGAGCCATGCTTTCAAGGCAGGGAAGCGGCCTGCAAGCTGAGTGGGAGTGGGGGAGGGGAGGGAGACAGCTGAAGCCGAGTCCAGAAGGGCGGCGATGGAAGAGCTGCAGCTGGGTCAGAGCCTGGAGGGAGGGCGGGGCCTTCACTGAGGACCCCCCCCCCCCGAGGCCAGCCCTAGGCCCCGGCGGTCGCGCATGCGCCCTTGGCCTGTGCGGTGTGTGGGGGGTTGAACCCAAGCCCGCAGGGCTCCCGGAGCGGCCAGAGAAAGAAGGGCCCATGGAGAGGTAGGCGAGGTGGGCAGGGGGCGCCACCTTACTCTCCTCAGCTCCCTGAGGGAGAGAGACAGAGACAGAGACAGAGAGAGAGATCCCTGACCTCTGAGTCTCTGCCTCCACCGCTGGCTGGTGCCAACTCACGCGCCATCCCACTTCCAGCCATCACCCCCACGCCTGCCCCGGGGCCAGCCCCACCACAGAGAGGCCGGTTGGTTCCTGCTCACCTCTGTGCCGTCCCTTCCCGACCTGACCCCAGTGCAGGGGATAAGCTTCAGACAAGTCTTTCCATGTCCCTCTGCATGACAATAGACTTCCTCCCCTCTCCCATTCCACAGGCCCACCCACCCGGGACATCCACCTTTTGTCATTAGCTCAGGAGAGGATGCAAGATGAGAATCTCTGCTATTGTGTGGGGAGACTCAGTTTCCCGGGTTTCCCCCATGGACACATGTTCTTCAGCTGGGTCTGATTTTCTCCAGACAAGCTGTCTTGGGAAGGATTTGGCCAGCCCTAAGAACCTGAAGGGAAAGGGCGGAGGGGGGTTCTCTCTCTGCCCCCGACAGCCCCGAGCTGGGTCGGTCCCTCAGACCTGGCCAGGGGCAGCCCATCCCCCGGCGCCCTTCCCCGGGGCATCCAAGGGCAGGCTCGGCGCCAGCCCCCACCCCGCTCGCCACTGCCCGACCATCGTCCTCCCTCGGGGGGCCTGGGCAGGACAGGGACCCGGCTGTGGGAGGCCTCCAGATCTCAGGCCTGGCACACCGTTTACCAGGCTGCTTCCTCCTCTGACGGGGGCCCAGCACACGCCCCAGGAGACTTGGCAGCCGCCCCCAGGGCTCTAGCCTCTGGAACTCGTCCCCTTGGAAGGGGCCTGGCCCAGGTGCCAGGTTCGGCTGGTCGGCCAGCCTCCTTTGGAGAAAGCAGGCAAGCCGAGCCAGGCTTGCAGTGGCCATGGCGTGACACCTGCCACCTCAGGCAGAGGGCCTCCCGCGTGCCCTCCATGGCGGGTTTCTCCCCGGAGCCGTGGCCTGGGCACTAGGAAGGCCGGGCCTCACCGACTCCCGGGAGGAGGGGCTAGCCCAGTTGCGCCCTGGCCCCCAAACCCTCTGGTGCCATCTGCCTGTCTCGGCACTTCTGACTCCACAGAGCCTTTCCTACATCTGGGCTGCCTGCCGTGGCAAAGTGCAGGCGTGGGGTGAGGCCATGGCTTTGTCTTTCCAGGAAAAAATGAGCCCCTGGCCGAAGCAGCAGGCCCAGGCAGAGCCTTGAGCTTGAAGCCCAGTAGGTCTGTGGCCCTCAGGGCCAGAGCCATGCTTTCAAGGCAGGGAAGCGGCCTGCAAGCTGAGTGGGAGTGGGGGAGGGGAGGGAGACAGCTGAAGCCGAGTCCAGAAGGGCGGCGATGGAAGAGCTGCAGCTGGGTCAGAGCCTGGAGGGAGGGCGGGGCCTTCACTGAGGACCCCCCCCCCCCCCGAGGCCAGCCCTAGGCCCCGGCGGTCGCGCATGCGCCCTTGGCCTGTGCGGTGTGTGGGGGCTTGAACCCAAGCCCGCAGGGCTCCCGGAGCGGCCAGAGAAAGAAGGGCCCATGGAGAGGTAGGCGAGGTGGGCAGGGGGCGCCACCTTACTCTCCTCAGCTCCCTGAGGGAGAGAGAGAGAGACAGAGACAGAGAGAGAGATCCCTGACCTCTGAGTCTCTGCCTCCACCGCTGGCTGGTGCCAACTCACGCGCCATCCCACTTCCAGCCATCACCCCCACGCCTGCCCCGGGGCCAGCCCCACCACAGAGAGGCCGGTTGGTTCCTGCTCACCTCTGTGCCGTCCCTTCCCGACCTGACCCCAGTGCAGGGGATAAGCTTCAGACAAGTCTTTCCATGTCCCTCTGCATGACAATAGACTTCCTCCCCTCTCCCATTCCACAGGCCCACCCACCCGGGACATCCACCTTTGTCATTAGCTCAGGAGAGGATGCAAGATGAGAATCTCTGCTATTGTGTGGGGAGACTCAGTTTCCCGGGTTTCCCCCATGGACACATGTTCTTCAGCTGGGTCTGATTTTCTCCAGACAAGCTGTCTTGGGAAGGATTTGGCCAGCCCTAAGAACCTGAAGGGAAAGGGCGGAGGGGGGTTCTCTCTCTGCCCCCGACAGCCCCGAGCTGGGTCGGTCCCTCAGACCTGGCCAGGGGCAGCCCATCCCCCGGCGCCCTTCCCCGGGGCATCCAAGGGCAGGCTCGGCGCCAGCCCCACCCCGCTCGCCACTGCCCGACCATCGTCCTCCCTCGGGGGGCCTGGGCAGGACAGGGACCCGGCTGTGGGAGGCCTCCAGATCTCAGGCCTGGCACACCGTTTACCAGGCTGCTTCCTCCTCTGACGGGGGCCCAGCACACGCCCCAGGAGACTTGGCAGCCGCCCCCAGGGCTCTAGCCTCTGGAACTCGTCCCCTTGGAAGGGGCCTGGCCCAGGTGCCAGGTTCGGCTGGTCGGCCAGCCTCCTTTGGAGAAAGCAGGCAAGCCGAGCCAGGCTTGCAGTGGCCCTGGCGTGACACCTGCCACCTCAGGCAGAGGGCCTCCCGCGTGCCCTCCATGGCGGGTTTCTCCCCGGAGCCGTGGCCTGGGCACTAGGAAGGCCGGGCCTCCTCGACTCCCGGGAGGAGGGGCTAGCCCAGTTGCGCCCTGGCCCCCAAACCCTCTGGTGCCATCTGCCTGTCTCGGCACTTCTGACTCCACAGAGCCTTTCCTACATCTGGGCTGCCTGCCGTGGCAAAGTGCAGGCGTGGGGTGAGGCCATGGCTTTGTCTTTCCAGGAAAAAATGAGCCCCTGGCCGAAGCAGCAGGCCCAGGCAGAGCCTTGAGCTGGAAGCCCAGTAGGTCTGTGGCCCTCAGGGCCAGAGCCATGCTTTCAAGGCAGGGAAGCGGCCTGCAAGCTGAGTGGGAGTGGGGGAGGGGAGGCAGACAGCTGAAGCCGAGTCCAGAAGGGCGGCGATGGAAGAGCTGCAGCTGGGTCAGAGCCTGGAGGGAGGGCGGGGCCTTCACTGAGGACCCCCCCCCCCCGAGGCCAGCCCTAGGCCCCGGCGGTCGCGCATGCGCTCTTGGCCTGTGCGGTGTGGGGGGGGTTGAACCCAAGCCCGCAGGGCTCCCGGAGCGGCCAGAGAAAGAAGGGCCCATGGAGAGGTAGGCGAGGTGGGCAGGGGGCGCCACCTTACTCTCCTCAGCTCCCTGAGGGAGAGAGACAGAGACAGAGACAGAGAGAGAGATCCCTGACCTCTGAGTCTCTGCCTCCACCGCTGGCTGGTGCCAACTCACGCGCCATCCCACTTCCAGCCATCACCCCCACGCCTGCCCCGGGGCCAGCCCCACCACAGAGAGGCCGGTTGGTTCCTGCTCACCTCTGTGCCGTCCCTTCCCGACCTGACCCCAGTGCAGGGGATAAGCTTCAGACAAGTCTTTCCATGTCCCTCTGCATGACAATAGACTTCCTCCCCTCTCCCATTCCACAGGCCCACCCGGGACATCCACCTTTGTCATTAGCTCAGGAGAGGATGCAAGATGAGAATCTCAGCTATTGTGTGGGGAGACTCAGTTTCCCGGGTTTCCCCCATGGACACATGTTCTTCAGCTGGGTCTGATTTTCTCCAGACAAGCTGTCTTGGGAAGGATTTGGCCAGCCCTAAGAACCTGAAGGGAAAGGGCGGAGGGGGGTTCTCTCTCTGCCCCCGACAGCCCCGAGCTGGGTCGGTCCCTCAGACCTGGCCAGGGGCAGCCCATCCCCTGGCGCCCTTCCCCGGGGCATCCAAGGACAGGCTCGGCGCCAGCCCCACCCCGCTCGCCACTGCCCGACCATCGTCCTCCCTCGGGGGGCCTGGGCAGGACAGGGACCCGGCTGTGGGAGGCCTCCAGATCTCAGGCCTGGCACACCGTTTACCAGGCTGCTTCCTACTCTGACGGGGGCCCAGCACACGCCCCAGGAGACTTGGCAGCCGCCCCCAGGGCTCTAGCCTCTGGAACTCGTCCCCTTGGAAGGGGCCTGGCCCAGGTGCCAGGTTCGGCTGGTCGGCCAGCCTCCTTTGGAGAAAGCAGGCAAGCCGAGCCAGGCTTGCAGTGGCCCTGGCGTGACACATGCCACCTCAGGCAGAGGGCCTCCCGCCTGCCGTCCATGGCGGGTTTCTCCCCGGAGCCGTGGCCTGGGCACTAGCAAGGCCGGGCCTCCCCGACTCCCGGGAGGAGGGGCTAGCCCAGTTGCGCCCTGGCCCCCAAACCCTCTGGTGCAATCTGCCTGTCTCGGCACTTCTGACTCCACAGAGCCTTTCCTACATCTGGGCTGCCTGCCGTGGCAAAGTGCAGGCGTGGGGTGAGGCCATGGCTTTGTCTTTCCAGGAAAAAATGAGCCCCTGGCCGAAGCAGCAGGCCCAGGCAGAGCCTTGAGCTTGAAGCCCAGTAGGTCTGTGGCCCTCAGGGCCAGAGCCATGCTTTCAAGGCAGGGAAGCGGCCTGCAAGCTGAGTGGGAGTGGGGGAGGGGAGGCAGACAGCTGAAGCCGAGTCCAGAAGGGCGGCGATGGAAGAGCTGCAGGTGGGTCAGAGCCTGGAGGGAGGGCGGGGCCTTCCCTGAGGACCCCCCCCCCAGGCCAGCCCTAGGCCCCGGCGGTCGCGCATGCGCCCTTGGCCTGTGCGGTGTGTGGGGGGTTGAACCCAAGCCCGCAGGGCTCCCGGAGCGGCCAGAGAAAGAAGGGCCCATGGAGAGGTAGGCGAGGTGGGCAGGGGGCGCCACCTTACTCTCCTCAGCTCCCTGAGGGAGAGAGACAGAGACAGAGACAGAGAGAGAGATCCCTGACCTCTGAGTCTCTGCCTCCACCGCTGGCTGGTGCCAACTCACGCGCCATCCCACTTCCAGCCATCACCCCCACGCCTGCCCCGGGGCCAGCCCCACCACAGAGAGGCCGGTTGGTTCCTGCTCACCTCTGTGCCGTCCCTTCCCGACCTGACCCCAGTGCAGGGGATAAGCTTCAGACAAGTCTTTCCATGTCCCTCTGCATGACAATAGACTTCCTCCCCTCTCCCATTCCACAGGCCCACCCACCCGGGACATCCACCTTTGTCATTAGCTCAGGAGAGGATGCAAGATGAGAATCTCTGCTATTGTGTGGGGAGACTCAGTTTCCCGGGTTTCCCCCATGGACACATGTTCTTCAGCTGGGTCTGATTTTCTCCAGACAAGCTGTCTTGGGAAGGATTTGGCCAGCCCTAAGAACCTGAAGGGAAAGGGCGGAGGGGGGTTCTCTCTCTGCCCCCGACAGCCCCGAGCTGGGTCGGTCCCTCAGACCTGGCCAGGGGCAGCCCATCCCCCGGCGCCCTTCCCCGGGGCATCCAAGGGCAGGCTCGGCGCCAGCCCCACCCCGCTCGCCACTGCCCGACCATCGTCCTCCCTCGGGGGGCCTGGGCAGGACAGGGACCCGGCTGTGGGAGGCCTCCAGATCTCAGGCCTGGCACACCGTTTACCAGGCTGCTTCCTCCTCTGACGGGGGCCCAGCACACGCCCCAGGAGACTTGGCAGCCGCCCCCAGGGCTCTAGCCTCTGGAACTCGTCCCCTTGGAAGGGGCCTGGCCCAGGTGCCAGGTTCGGCTGGTCGGCCAGCCTCCTTTGGAGAAAGCAGGCAAGCCGAGCCAGGCTTGCAGTGGCCCTGGCGTGACACCTGCCACCTCAGGCAGAGGGCCTCCCGCGTGCCCTCCATGGCGGGTTTCTCCCCGGAGCCGTGGCCTGGGCACTAGGAAGGCCGGGCCTCCCCGACTCCCGGGAGGAGGGGCTAGCCCAGTTGCGCCCTGGCCCCCAAACCCTCTGGTGCCATCTGCCTGTCTCGGCACTTCTGACTCCACAGAGCCTTTCCTACATCTGGGCTGCCTGCCGTGGCAAAGTGCAGGCGTGGGGTGAGGCCATGGCTTTGTCTTTCCAGGAAAAAATGAGCCCCTGGCCGAAGCAGCAGGCCCAGGCAGAGCCTTGAGCTTGAAGCCCAGTAGGTCTGTGGCCCTCAGGGCCAGAGCAATGCTTTCAAGGCAGGGAAGCGGCCTGCAAGCTGAGTGGGAGTGGGGGAGGGGAGGGAGACAGCTGAAGCCGAGTCCAGAAGGGCGGCGATGGAAGAGCTGCAGCTGGGTCAGAGCCTGGAGGGAGGGCGGGGCCTTCACTGAGGACCCCCCCCCCCAGGCCAGCCCTAGGCCCCGGCGGTCGCGCATGCGCCCTTGGCCTGTGCGGTGTGTGGGGGGTTGAACCCAAGCCCGCAGGGCTCCCGGAGCGGCCAGAGAAAGAAGGGCCCATGGAGAGGTAGGCGAGGTGGGCAGGGGGCGCCACCTTACTCTCCTCAGCTCCCTGAGGGAGAGAGAGAGAGACAGAGACAGAGAGAGAGATCCCTGACCTCTGAGTCTCTGCCTCCACCGCTGGCTGGTGCCAACTCACGCGCCATCCCACTTCCAGCCATCACCCCCACGCCTGCCCCGGGGCCAGCCCCACCACAGAGAGGCCGGTTGGTTCCTGCTCACCTCTGTGCCGTCCCTTCCCGACCTGACCCCAGTGCAGGGGATAAGCTTCAGACAAGTCTTTCCATGTCCCTCTGCATGACAATAGACTTCCTCCCCTCTCCCATTCCACAGGCCCACCCACCCGGGACATCCACCTTTGTCATTAGCTCAGGAGAGGATGCAAGATGAGAATCTCTGCTATTGTGTGGGGAGACTCAGTTTCCCGGGTTTCCCCCATGGACACATGTTCTTCAGCTGGGTCTGATTTTCTCCAGACAAGCTGTCTTGGGAAGGATTTGGCCAGCCCTAAGAACCTGAAGGGAAAGGGCGGAGGGGGGTTCTCTCTCTGCCCCCGACAGCCCCGAGCTGGGTCGGTCCCTCAGACCTGGCCAGGGGCAGCCCATCCCCCGGCGCCCTTCCCCGGGGCATCCAAGGGCAGGCTCGGCGCCAGCCCCACCCCGCTCGCCACTGCCCGACCATCGTCCTCCCTCGGGGGGCCTGGGCAGGACAGGGACCCGGCTGTGGGAGGCCTCCAGATCTCAGGCCTGGCACACCGTTTACCAGGCTGCTTCCTCCTCTGACGGGGGCCCAGCACACGCCCCAGGAGACTTGGCAGCCGCCCCCAGGGCTCTATCCTCTGGAACTCGTCCCCTTGGAAGGGGCCTGGCCCAGGTGCCAGGTTCGGCTGGTCGGCCAGCCTCCTTTGGAGAAAGCAGGCAAGCCGAGCCAGGCTTGCAGTGGCCCTGGCGTGACACCTGCCACCTCAGGCAGAGGGCCTCCCGCGTGCCCTCCATGGCGGGTTTCTCCCCGGAGCCGTGGCCTGGGCACTAGGAAGGCCGGGCCTCCCCGACTCCCGGGAGGAGGGGCTAGCCCAGTTGCGCCCTGGCCCCCAAACCCTCTGGTGCCATCTGCCTGTCTCGGCACTTCTGACTCCACAGAGCCTTTCCTACATCTGGGCTGCCTGCCGTGGCAAAGTGCAGGCGTGGGGTGAGGCCATGGCTTTGTCTTTCCAGGAAAAAATGAGCCCCTGGCCGAAGCAGCAGGCCCAGGCAGAGCCTTGAGCTTGAAGCCCAGTAGGTCTGTGGCCCTCAGGGCCAGAGCAATGCTTTCAAGGCAGGGAAGCGGCCTGCAAGCTGAGTGGGAGTGGGGGAGGGGAGGGAGACAGCTGAAGCCGAGTCCAGAAGGGCGGCGATGGAAGAGCTGCAGCTGGGTCAGAGCCTGGAGGGAGGGCGGGGCCTTCACTGAGGACCCCCCCCCCCCCCGAGGCCAGCCCTAGGCCCCGGCGGTCGCGCATGCGCCCTTGGCCTGTGCGGTGTGTGGGGGGTTGAACCCAAGCCCGCAGGGCTCCCGGAGCGGCCAGAGAAAGAAGGGCCCATGGAGAGGTAGGCGAGGTGGGCAGGGGGCGCCACCTTACTCTCCTCAGCTCCCTGAGGGAGAGAGAGAGAGACAGAGACAGAGAGAGAGATCCCTGACCTCTGAGTCTCTGCCTCCACCGCTGGCTGGTGCCAACTCACGCGCCATCCCACTTCCAGCCATCACCCCCACGCCTGCCCCGGGGCCAGCCCCACCACAGAGAGGCCGGTTGGTTCCTGCTCACCTCTGTGCCGTCCCTTCCCGACCTGACCCCAGTGCAGGGGATAAGCTTCAGACAAGTCTTTCCATGTCCCTCTGCATGACAATAGACTTCCTCCCCTCTCCCATTCCACAGGCCCACCCACCCGGGACATCCACCTTTGTCATTAGCTCAGGAGAGGATGCAAGATGAGAATCTCTGCTATTGTGTGGGGAGACACAGTTTCCCGGGTTTCCCCCATGGACACATGTTCTTCAGCTGGGTCTGATTTTCTCCAGACAAGCTGTCTTGGGAAGGATTTGGCCAGCCCTAAGAACCTGAAGGGAAAGGGCGGAGGGGGGTTCTCTCTCTGCCCCCGACAGCCCCGAGCTGGGTCGGTCCCTCAGACCTGGCCAGGGGCAGCCCATCCCCCGGCGCCCTTCCCCGGGGCATCCAAGGGCAGGCTCGGCGCCAGCCCCACCCCGCTCGCCACTGCCCGACCATCGTCCTCCCTCGGGGGGCCTGGGCAGGACAGGGACCCGGCTGTGGGAGGCCTCCAGATCTCAGGCCTGGCACACCGTTTACCAGGCTGCTTCCTCCTCTGACGGGGGCCCAGCACACGCCCCAGGAGACTTGGCAGCCGCCCCCAGGGCTCTATCCTCTGGAACTCGTCCCCTTGGAAGGGGCCTGGCCCAGGTGCCAGGTTCGGCTGGTCGGCCAGCCTCCTTTGGAGAAAGCAGGCAAGCCGAGCCAGGCTTGCAGTGGCCCTGGCGTGACACCTGCCACCTCAGGCAGAGGGCCTCCCGCGTGCCCTCCATGGCGGGTTTCTCCCCGGAGCCGTGGCCTGGGCACTAGGAAGGCCGGGCCTCCCCGACTCCCGGGAGGAGGGGCTAGCCCAGTTGCGCCCTGGCCCCCAAACCCTCTGGTGCCATCTGCCTGTCTCGGCACTTCTGACTCCACAGAGCCTTTCCTACATCTGGGCTGCCTGCCGTGGCAAAGTGCAGGCGTGGGGTGAGGCCATGGCTTTGTCTTTCCAGGAAAAAATGGGCCCCTGGCCGAAGCAGCAGGCCCAGGCAGAGCCTTGAGCTTGAAGCCCAGTAGGTCTGTGGCCCTCAGGGCCAGAGCAATGCTTTCAAGGCAGGGAAGCGGCCTGCAAGCTGAGTGGGAGTGGGGGAGGGGAGGGAGACAGCTGAAGCCGAGTCCAGAAGGGCGGCGATGGAAGAGCTGCAGCTGGGTCAGAGCCTGGAGGGAGGGCGGGGCCTTCACTGAGGACCCCCCCCCCCCCGAGGCCAGCCCTAGGCCCCGGCGGTCGCGCATGCGCCCTTGGCCTGTGCGGTGTGTGGGGGGTTGAACCCAAGCCCGCAGGGCTCCCGGAGCGCCCAGAGAAAGAAGGGCCCATGGAGAGGTAGGCGAGGTGGGCAGGGGGCGCCACCTTACTCTCCTCAGCTCCCTGAGGGAGAGAGAGAGAGACAGAGACAGAGAGAGAGATCCCTGACCTCTGAGTCTCTGCCTCCACCGCTGGCTGGTGCCAACTCACGCGCCATCCCACTTCCAGCCATCACCCCCACGCCTGCCCCGGGGCCAGCCCCACCACAGAGAGGCCGGTTGGTTCCTGCTCACCTCTGTGCCGTCCCTTCCCGACCTGACCCCAGTGCAGGGGATAAGCTTCAGACAAGTCTTTCCATGTCCCTCTGCATGACAATAGACTTCCTCCCCTCTCCCATTCCACAGGCCCACCCACCCGGGACATCCACCTTTGTCATTAGCTCAGGAGAGGATGCAAGATGAGAATCTCTGCTATTGTGTGGGGAGACTCAGTTTCCCGGGTTTCCCCCATGGACACATGTTCTTCAGCTGGGTCTGATTTTCTCCAGACAAGCTGTCTTGGGAAGGATTTGGCCAGCCCTAAGAACCTGAAGGGAAAGGGCGGAGGGGGGTTCTCTCTCTGCCCCCGACAGCCCCGAGCTGGGTCGGTCCCTCAGACCTGGCCAGGGGCAGCCCATCCCCCGGCGCCCTTCCCCGGGGCATCCAAGGGCAGGCTCGGCGCCAGCCCCACCCCGCTCGCCACTGCCCGACCATCGTCCTCCCTCGGGGGGCCTGGGCAGGACAGGGACCCGGCTGTGGGAGGCCTCCAGATCTCAGGCCTGGCACACCGTTTACCAGGCTGCTTCCTCCTCTGACGGGGGCCCAGCACACGCCCCAGGAGACTTGGCAGCCGCCCCCAGGGCTCTATCCTCTGGAACTCGTCCCCTTGGAAGGGGCCTGGCCCAGGTGCCAGGTTCGGCTGGTCGGCCAGCCTCCTTTGGAGAAAGCAGGCAAGCCGAGCCAGGCTTGCAGTGGCCCTGGCGTGACACCTGCCACCTCAGGCAGAGGGCCTCCCGCGTGCCCTCCATGGCGGGTTTCTCCCCGGAGCCGTGGCCTGGGCACTAGGAAGGCCGGGCCTCCCCGACTCCCGGGAGGAGGGGCTAGCCCACTTGCGCCCTGGCCCCCAAACCCTCTGGTGCCATCTGCCTGTCTCGGCACTTCTGACTCCACAGAGCCTTTCCTACATCTGGGCTGCCTGCCGTGGCAAAGTGCAGGCGTGGGGTGAGGCCATGGCTTTGTCTTTCCAGGAAAAAATGAGCCCCTGGCCGAAGCAGCAGGCCCAGGCAGAGCCTTGAGCTTGAAGCCCAGTAGGTCTGTGGCCCTCAGGGCCAGAGCAATGCTTTCAAGGCAGGGAAGCGGCCTGCAAGCTGAGTGGGAGTGGGGGAGGGGAGGGAGACAGCTGAAGCCGAGTCCAGAAGGGCGGCGATGGAAGAGCTGCAGCTGGGTCAGAGCCTGGAGGGAGGGCGGGGCCTTCACTGAGGACCCCCCCCCCCAGGCCAGCCCTAGGCCCCGGCGGTCGCGCATGCGCCCTTGGCCTGTGCGGTGTGTGGGGGGTTGAACCCAAGCCCGCAGGGCTCCCGGAGCGGCCAGAGAAAGAAGGGCCCATGGAGAGGTAGGCGAGGTGGGCAGGGGGCGCCACCTTACTCTCCTCAGCTCCCTGAGGGAGAGAGAGAGAGACAGAGACAGAGAGAGAGATCCCTGACCTCTGAGTCTCTGCCTCCACCGCTGGCTGGTGCCAACTCACGCGCCATCCCACTTCCAGCCATCACCCCCACGCCTGCCCCGGGGCCAGCCCCACCACAGAGAGGCCGGTTGGTTCCTGCTCACCTCTGTGCCGTCCCTTCCCGACCTGACCCCAGTGCAGGGGATAAGCTTCAGACAAGTCTTTCCATGTCCCTCTGCATGACAATAGACTTCCTCCCCTCTCCCATTCCACAGGCCCACCCACCCGGGACATCCACCTTTGTCATTAGCTCAGGAGAGGATGCAAGATGAGAATCTCTGCTATTGTGTGGGGAGACTCAGTTTCCCGGGTTTCCCCCATGGACACATGTTCTTCAGCTGGGTCTGATTTTCTCCAGACAAGCTGTCTTGGGAAGGATTTGGCCAGCCCTAAGAAGCTGAAGGGAAAGGGCGGAGGGGGGTTCTCTCTCTGCCCCCGACAGCCCCGAGCTGGGTCGGTCCCTCAGACCTGGCCAGGGGCAGCCCATCCCCCGGCGCCCTTCCCCGGGGCATCCAAGGGCAGGCTCGGCGCCAGCCCCACCCCGCTCGCCACTGCCCGACCATCGTCCTCCCTCGGGGGGCCTGGGCAGGACAGGGACCCGGCTGTGGGAGGCCTCCAGATCTCAGGCCTGGCACACCGTTTACCAGGCTGCTTCCTCCTCTGACGGGGGCCCAGCACACGCCCCAGGAGACTTGGCAGCCGCCCCCAGGGCTCTAGCCTCTGGAACTCGTCCCCTTGGAAGGGGCCTGGCCCAGGTGCCAGGTTCGGCTGGTCGGCCAGCCTCCTTTGGAGAAAGCAGGCAAGCCGAGCCAGGCTTGCAGTGGCCCTGGCGTGACACCTGCCACCTCAGGCAGAGGGCCTCCCGCGTGCCCTCCATGGCGGGTTTCTCCCCGGAGCCGTGGCCTGGGCACTAGGAAGGCCGGGCCTCCCCGACTCCCGGGAGGAGGGGCTAGCCCAGTTGCGCCCTGGCCCCCCAAACCCTCTGGTGCCATCTGCCTGTCTCGGCACTTCTGACTCCACAGAGCCTTTCCTACATCTGGGCTGCCTGCCGTGGCAAAGTGCAGGCGTGGGGTGAGGCCATGGCTTTGTCTTTCCAGGAAAAAATGAGCCCCTGGCCGAAGCAGCAGGCCCAGGCAGAGCCTTGAGCTTGAAGCCCAGTAGGTCTGTGGCCCTCAGGGCCAGAGCAATGCTTTCAAGGCAGGGAAGCGGCCTGCAAGCTGAGTGGGAGTGGGGGAGGGGAGGGAGACAGCTGAAGCCGAGTCCAGAAGGGCGGCGATGGAAGAGCTGCAGCTGGGTCAGAGCCTGGAGGGAGGGCGGGGCCTTCACTGAGGACCCCCCCCCCCCCCGAGGCCAGCCCTAGGCCCCGGCGGTCGCGCATGCGCCCTTGGCCTGTGCGGTGTGTGGGGGGTTGAACCCAAGCCCGCAGGGCTCCCGGAGCGGCCAGAGAAAGAAGGGCCCATGGAGAGGTAGGCGAGGTGGGCAGGGGGCGCCACCTTACTCTCCTCAGCTCCCTGAGGGAGAGAGAGAGAGACAGAGACAGAGAGAGAGATCCCTGACCTCTGAGTCTCTGCCTCCACCGCTGGCTGGTGCCAACTCACGCGCCATCCCACTTCCAGCCATCACCCCCACGCCTGCCCCGGGGCCAGCCCCACCACAGAGAGGCCGGTTGGTTCCTGCTCACCTCTGTGCCGTCCCTTCCCGACCTGACCCCAGTGCAGGGGATAAGCTTCAGACAAGTCTTTCCATGTCCCTCTGCATGACAATAGACTTCCTCCCCTCTCCCATTCCACAGGCCCACCCACCCGGGACATCCACCTTTGTCATTAGCTCAGGAGAGGATGCAAGATGAGAATCTCTGCTATTGTGTGGGGAGACTCAGTTTCCCGGGTTTCCCCCATGGACACATGTTCTTCAGCTGGGTCTGATTTTCTCCAGACAAGCTGTCTTGGGAAGGATTTGGCCAGCCCTAAGAACCTGAAGGGAAAGGGCGGAGGGGGGTTCTCTCTCTGCCCCTGACAGCCCCGAGCTGGGTCGGTCCCCTCAGACCTGGCCAGGGGCAGCCCATCCCCCGGCGCCCTTCCCCGGGGCATCCAAGGGCAGGCTCGGCGCCAGCCCCACCCCGCTCGCCACTGCCCGACCATCGTCCTCCCCTCGGGGGGCCTGGGCAGGACAGGGACCCGGCTGTGGGAGGCCTCCAGATCTCAGGCCTGGCACACCGTTTACCAGGCTGCTTCCTCCTCTGACGGGGGCCCAGCACACGCCCCAGGAGACTTGGCAGCCGCCCCCAGGGCTCTATCCTCTGGAACTCGTCCCCTTGGAAGGGGCCTGGCCCAGGTGCCAGGTTCGGTCTGGTCGGCCAGCCTCCTTTGGAGAAAGCAGGCAAGCCGAGCCAGGCTTGCAGTGGCCCTGGCGTGACACCTGCCACCTCAGGCAGAGGGCCTCCCGCGTGCCCTCCATGGCGGGTTTCTCCCCGGAGCCGTGGCCTGGGCACTAGGAAGGCCGGGCCTCCCCGACTCCCGGGAGGAGGGGCTAGCCCAGTTGCGCCCTGGCCCCCAAACCCTCTGGTGCCATCTGCCTGTCTCGGCACTTCTGACTCCACAGAGCCTTTCCTACATCTGGGCTGCCTGCCGTGGCAATGTGCAGGCGTGGGGTGAGGCCATGGCTTTGTCTTTCCAGGAAAAAATGAGCCCCTGGCCGAAGCAGCAGGCCCAGGCAGAGCCTTGAGCTTGAAGCCCAGTAGGTCTGTGGCCCTCAGGGGCCAGAGCAATGCTTTCAAGGCAGGGAAGTGGCCTGCAAGCTGAGTGGGAGTGGGGGAGGGGAGGGAGACAGCTGAAGCCGAGTCCCAGAAGGGCGGCGATGGAAGAGCTGCAGCTGGGTCAGAGCCTGGAGGGAGGGCGGGGCCTTCACTGAGGACCCCCCCCCCAGGCCAGCCCTAGGCCCCGGCGGTCGCGCATGCGCCCTTGGCCTGTGCGGTGTGTGGGGGGTTGAACCCAAGCCCGCAGGGCTCCCGGAGCGGCCAGAGAAAGAAGGGCCCATGGAGAGGTAGGCGAGGTGGGCAGGGGGCGCCACCTTACTCTCCTCAGCTCCCTGAGGGAGAGAGAGAGAGACAGAGACAGAGAGAGAGATCCCTGACCTCTGAGTCTCTGCCTCCACCGCTGGCTGGTGCCAACTCACGCGCCATCCCACTTCCAGCCATCACCCCCACGCCTGCCCCGGGGCCAGCCCCACCACAGAGAGGCCGGTTGGTTCCTGCTCACCTCTGTGCCGTCCCTTCCCGACCTGACCCCAGTGCAGGGGATAAGCTTCAGGACAAGTCTTTCCATGTCCCTCTGCATGACAATAGACTTCCTCCCCTCTCCCATTCCACAGGCCCACCCACCCGGGACATCCACCTTTGTCATTAGCTCAGGAGAGGATGCAAGATGAGAATCTCTGCTATTGTGTGGGGAGACTCAGTTTCCCGGGTTTCCCCCATGGACACATGTTCTTCAGCTGGGTCTGATTTTCTCCAGACAAGCTGTCTTGGGAAGGATTTGGCCAGCCCTAAGAACCTGAAGGGAAAGGGCGGAGGGGGGTTCTCTCTCTGCCCCCGACAGCCCCGAGCTGGGTCGGTCCCTCAGACCTGGCCAGGGGCAGCCCATCCCCCGGCGCCCTTCCCCGGGGCATCCAAGGGCAGGCTCGGCGCCAGCCCCACCCCGCTCGCCACTGCCCGACCATCGTCCTCCCTCGGGGGGCCTGGGCAGGACAGGGACCCGGCTGTGGGAGGCCTCCAGATCTCAGGCCTGGCACACACCGTTTACCAGGCTGCTTCCTCCTCTGACGGGGGCCCAGCACACGCCCCAGGAGACTTGGCAGCCGCCCCCAGGGCTCTATCCTCTGGAACTCGTCCCCTTGGAAGGGGCCTGGCCCAGGTGCCAGGTTCGGCTGGTCGGCCAGCCTCCTTTGGAGAAAGCAGGCAAGCCGAGCCAGGCTTGCAGTGGCCCTGGCGTGACACCTGCCACCTCAGGCAGAGGGCCTCCCGCGTGCCCTCCATGGCGGGTTTCTCCCCGGAGCCGTGGCCTGGGCACTAGGAAGGCCGGGCCTCCCCGACTCCCGGGAGGAGGGGGCTAGCCCAGTTGCGCCCTGGCCCCCAAACCCTCTGGTGCCATCTGCCTGTCTCGGCACTTCTGACTCCACAGAGCCTTTCCTACATCTGGGCTGCCTGCCGTGGCAAAGTGCAGGCGTGGGGTGAGGCCATGGCTTTGTCTTTCCAGGAAAAAATGAGCCCCTGGCCGAAGCAGCAGGCCCAGGCAGAGCCTTGAGCTTGAAGCCCAGTAGGTCTGTGGCCCTCAGGGCCAGAGCAATGCTTTCAAGGGCAGGGAAGTGGCCTGCAAGCTGAGTGGGAGTGGGGGAGGGGAGGGAGACAGCTGAAGCCGAGTCCAGAAGGGCGGCGATGGAAGAGCTGCAGCTGGGTCAGAGCCTGGAGGGGAGGGCGGGGCCTTCACTGAGGACCCCCCCCCCCCCCGAGGCCAGCCCTAGGCCCCGGCGGTCGCGCATGCGCCCTTGGCCTGTGCGGTGTGTGGGGGGGTTGAACCCAAGCCCGCAGGGCTCCCGGAGCGGCCAGAGAAAGAAGGGCCCATGGAGAGGTAGGCGAGGTGGGCAGGGGGCGCCACCTTACTCTCCTCAGCTCCCTGAGGGAGAGAGAGAGAGACAGAGACAGAGAGAGAGATCCCTGACCTCTGAGTCTCTGCCTCCACCGCTGGCTGGTGCCAACTCACGCGCCATCCCACTTCCAGCCATCACCCCCACGCCTGCCCCGGGGCCAGCCCCACCACAGAGAGGCCGGTTGGTTCCTGCTCACCTCTGTGCCGTCCCTTCCCGACCTGACCCCAGTGCAGGGGATAAGCTTCAGACAAGTCTTTCCATGTCCCTCTGCATGACAATAGACTTCCTCCCCTCTCCCATTCCACAGGCCCACCCACCCGGGACATCCACCTTTGTCATTAGCTCAGGAGAGGATGCAAGATGAGAATCTCTGCTATTGTGTGGGGAGACTCAGTTTCCCGGGTTTCCCCCATGGACACATGTTCTTCAGCTGGGTCTGATTTTCTCCAGACAAGCTGTCTTGGGAAGGATTTGGCCAGCCCTAAGAACCTGAAGGGAAAGGGCGGAGGGGGGTTCTCTCTCTGCCCCCGACAGCCCCGAGCTGGGTCGGTCCCTCAGACCTGGCCAGGGGCAGCCCATCCCCCGGCGCCCTTCCCCGGGGCATCCAAGGGCAGGCTCGGCGCCAGCCCCACCCCGCTCGCCACTGCCCGACCATCGTCCTCCCTCGGGGGGCCTGGGCAGGACAGGGACCCGGCTGTGGGAGGCCTCCAGATCTCAGGCCTGGCACACCGTTTACCAGCTGCTTCCTCCTCTGACGGGGGCCCAGCACACGCCCCAGGAGACTTGGCAGCCGCCCCCAGGGCTCTATCCTCT